>NW_007258932.1:49919-51931 GCF_000164805.1 Carlito syrichta | reverse complement strand
TCAAAGCCGCCTCTCATCTGGACTTCATTTTTACTGCCTCTCCGTCCCCAGCTTTTTATTACCGCTCTGGAAAGGAGTTCCAGGGCCCCAGGCCTGGCATCTCCCATTTCACAGAGGGGGAAGATGAATATTTGGGGACCCAGTAGTGGTACTCCCCCTGCCGCTGTCACCTCCAGGCCATCCTCCACCACACACAGAGACTTGGCTTTAAACTTTTCGCTTCCTGCTGAAGTTGTGTGTGTTGGAGCCGTAGGAAAAAATCATCTCTCTGCACATGACCGTATACACTTTTCCAAACATCTCTTTTTTAAATGGAGAGGGCGGGGGTAGGGGGTGGGCAGAGCTCAGTCTTCTCTGTCTTGTGTGCACAACCCCTTCCACTCCGCAGGAGAACACAGGATGCACCCTCAAATACTGCACTTTCCAAAACCGCCCCCGCAGCCACGCAGGGGCACACGCCCTCCTGGCCTCACGCCACAAACATCCCCACGGGCCATGTGGACCTGCCAACGCTGTTGGAGGGCGACAGTGGCAGAAATCCTCACTCCCACACCCACACCACCTAGGCGAGGCGCTGCACACTCCAGGGATTCACACGCTCTGCAAATAATATTTTGTACGCTTCAACTTTCCACATGGACTTCACAAACGCCACCCATGGTCCCAAGTGCCACATCCCTCCAGGGCCAGGGACCCGAGGGCACCCACTACCAGCACACTTCGGTCTCTCGCTATCCCCGGGAACCCTGGAGTGACATCAACCACAGGTTCTCGCTAAACACCCACCATAAAAACCACACACACGAACACACTACTGCACACACGCAAGGGAGACGCTAAGGCCCCCACGTTTAAAGGGCCAGTACCTCACATAGAAAGAGCCAGAATCTCCGCTTGCATCCCAGTTCCATCCTTTATACGCGGCAAGAGCAAGTACCTCTCGCATCCCACCCCCGACCCCCGGCTCGGGTACCTACATTGCAGACTGGCGGGGTGCGGCCAAGCAAAAGACTCAAGTCCGGCGAAACAGGAGCTGCCGGTGGCTCTGCGCAGCAAGCCGGCCCCGGGCCCGGCCGCCCCGTACAGCCGTCGCGGACCCGGGGCAAACGTCTCCATACAGTCGTACATCGCGACCCGGCTTGGAGGGAAGTTGGGTGCTAGGAACACCAAGGACCCGCAGCCGATTCCCCCTCCTCCCCCGGAGGCGCCCCGCTCCTGCAGGGGGGGAGGGGGAGGGCTAGCATAGGGCGCAGGGCTGCATGCGGGGTAAGGGGTGGGCGGGGAAGAGGGGGGATCCCCAGCAGGGGCAAGGGACTGGGCGGGGCGCGAAGCCGGGGCTGCCGCTTCAGTCTGGGTCCGGCTCTCTCCGGGCGCCTCGGCAGCTAGCACTGGGGAGACCTTTTGTAAAAGCGAAGCCCGGAGGGGTGGGGGGTGGGGCTTGGAAAGCGAAGGGGGCCGGGCACAGCGATGAGCAGAGCTGAGAGTGGAGCGCACACACACATACAGACACAGACGTACACTCGCTCCGCGGCGCGCGCTGGCTTAGACACGCATCCGTGCATGCGTTCATCTTGGCAGGCAATGAGCACTTGCAAATATGCAATCGCGCACATGCATGTCTGCAAGCACGTCTGTGCAAACACACCTGGCTCGAGAGAACGCTTGCAAGCACACTGCCCACGGCCCAGAGCTTTGCACGCATCTGCATTTAGGCGCGTGCCCAGGTCAGGGTTGGGGGAAGGAGTGGAGGAACCCAGTGTAAGCGTTTCCTTTCATAGAGCTCCCCCCTCCCCCAGCCCTCCCTTTTCACACGAGTCAATACGGGGGCGTTAAGGACGGCCGGGGAGTGGGGAACGCGGAGGACTCGCGCGCGACAGCTCTCCGAGCCGGGGGACCTGCACTACCTCCGCCCTCCAGTTCCCAGGCCTGGCTCCTCCCCATCCCTCCGCGCGCGCGCGCTTCGGGGCGGAACAGTACATTCCTGCGGCTCCGCGCGCGCGGCCTCCTCCTTC
>NW_007258932.1:49127-49677 GCF_000164805.1 Carlito syrichta | reverse complement strand
CCCGCCCAGGCAGTCTCCAGCGCCGCCGCGGAGTCCCCCGCCCCCTCCCGCGCCCGCCAGAGGCTCCCCCCCTAGGCCCGGCAGTCCTCCCTCCGCCGTCCCGGGCCGCCTCCCTCCGGGTCCCCCAAGCCTCATCCCGCCACTGACCCTCCCGAAGCGCCTCGACTGCCTGTCTCCGCGCTCCTTCCTCGAACCTAAGTCCACTTGCAGAGCACAAAACTACCCCTCAGTGCCAACTGCGCTTCAGATAAAACTGCACCCCCTCCCAGTGCCGACTCCCTCCCCCATAGTTGCCAAGTGCCCCAGTGGGCCAAGTGCCCCCTCGGCGAAAACTGCGCTTCTGGTCATGAAATGTTCTGGGGTCACTGAATACCCCCCCAGTAGGCAATAACTGCCCCTCCGCCCCTTCAGTGCCACACTGAGCGCCCCTCTAAGGGCAGCCACACCAGTCCTAGGTTGCCCCTTCCGCCACTGAGCGCCCTCGCCCGGCGGAGAAGGGGGCGAGGCGGGCGGGGGTTTGGCCACGTCAGAAGTTTGCCCTCGCCCGGCC
>NW_007258932.1:41543-49107 GCF_000164805.1 Carlito syrichta | reverse complement strand
GGGGCGCGCTTTTCTAAGAATCGGTTGTACCGGGTGGGAGGCGCACTGGGGTGCTGCAGGAGTGGGGCGCCCGTTGGAAGAATGAAGAGCACGAAGGGGTGCCAGAGCAGGCGAGGGAAGGCGGGCGCGGGGAGGGGCCGGTTGGCTGCCAGGGACTGGGGCGGGGGGAGCAGGGCTGGGAAGTTAGTGCCTGACTTGTCGATGGGGGGGCCTCAGGGTGGCAGGGCTGACTCGGGGCTTGAAGCCGCTGGGATGGAGAGGGAATGCAGTGATCTTTCCAGACTAGTGTGAGCTCTCTCCTCGTGCCCCAGTCCCAAATACCCCAATTCTGAATCCAGACACCCCTCTCCAAAAAAATAATAAAATCAAAAAGGGGAATAGGTTTCTGAATTGGGATCTGGCCAGGTGCAAAAAATAAAATCAAGTGCAAAATGGGGAGTACCCCCAAAACAAGGGGAAAGAGTCTTGATTAGTCAACCTCAGGCTGTCAGTTCCCCCCCCCCTTCCCCCTCAGAAATCTGAAAGGTCCCAATTAAGTCAGGCCTGCCTGGTTGGTAATTAGAACCAGAAGTGGCCGGGCCACAGGGAGGGGGTGGGCGGAGGGCACCAGAGGAATGGGGGGAGGGCTCCAGGAAGCCTTGAGTCCTCAGTAGCCCCCCTCTCTTCGCCAGATGCACCCCACTCCTCATCACCCCACCTGTGTGTGCTTCCCAGGCACTGCGAGGGGACCTTAGGACCAGGCATTAGGGTGTCAGGCCTACCCTTCCTACCAACCCCAACCCTCATCCTAGACAGACTCAGTACAACCTTGGGGTGAAGGGAAGAGGATGGGGGGATCTAGTGCTCCCTCTTTTCCCCAAAGTCCCCCCAGCCCTTATTGCAGCAATTAGACCCATTAGCCTTCTAGCATTTCATGGGAACCAGATGTTCTCCACCAGCCTGGTGGGAGCATGAGGGGGGGCTGCAGCCTGACTCACCCCCTTCCCTATGATCCCCACCACCAGGGCGAACTCCCCTCCCAGCTAGAGCCCCACAAAGGCACGGCCCCAGAGGCAAAGAGGAGTGTATCCCTCCCCCACTAAGGAGGCCATTAGCATTCAGATTCTCCCGTGGTCACCCCTCAGAGCCCCTACCACCCTGGCAAGGATGACTTTGGCCAGGACAGGGGGGCAGGGGCAGCTAACTCCTCTCCCCCTTCCTCTCCCCAACTCCTGCCACCTTCTGGACGGGGCTTGGGGATAAGTGGCTCTGAATTCCTCATGCTAAATCCTGTTTTCCAAAACCTCCCTCCAAAAACTGAAAAGGGGGCATTTCAAAGTAAAGCAGGCCCCGCCAGAAGGGTAAGTCTTAACTTAGGAGTCCCACCTGAGGGGCAACGGGAGGCGGTCCCTGGAGGAGGGAGGGAGGGAGAAGCAGAAGAGCGGGAGAATAGGGAGGTGTGAATGAGAGACGGGGCCCAAAGCAGGGACGTGAGGAGCCCTGGGCAGGATGGGGGCTGGGACCGGGTAGGGGGCCGGGAGAGGGGGGTGCAGCCTGGGCCCCGGCAGCGGCGGCGGCTTGCCCGGCTCCCCCCGCTGAAGAGGTTTCCTGTTGCAATCAAAGCCCCGTTTGTGTCGGCCTGGAGCTGGAGCCTGAGCCGGAGGAGGAGAGACCGAGACCAGGAGGGGAGGGGAAAGGAGGCAGTCGCCTGGGGTTTTTTTCCTGGAGGAGGTCTCCCAGCCGCCTGCCTGCCACCCTTCCCCGCCTGCCTGTTCTCCCTGCTTCTCTCCTTGCCAGGGTTCTCTCTGTGTCTGCGCCTTTTGGCCTGAGTAGCTGCCCCTCATCTTGTCTGTGAGTCTCTCTTTTTCTCCCTATGCCAGCTTGCCAGTTTCTTCATGTGACTTAGCACTGTGAAGCCTGCGCTCCTCGCCCCAGGGACAATGGCCCCGTGGCCAAGGCATGGCCAAGGCAGGGCTACCAGGTTTGGAGAACAAACTGGGCCAGGTCTCAGGACCACAGCTATGTCCTCAAGAGGGGGAAAGGGCAAGGCTTTCCTTCTCTCTCCTCACACTCTGTTCCCTGTATGAAGCAAATATACAACATACCAGTGTTCACAAACACAGAGACTCACGGGGACACAGACACCAGGGTTTTCACAGGCACCCATGAACACACACCCACACACACCCCTCTGTTTTCCATGTGCACAGGCCTGTGCTTGCCTCAGCAGCACGTGTTCCCCTCACTTCTCTCCTCCTCCATCACATGCTTCTGAGATACCTGCCTCACCCCTTCAGGCCCCAGAAGAGCCCTGAGAGGTGGAACAAGATTTCCCTTCTCAACAAGGCTGTTCCCAAGGTGCATGGATCCAGCAGTAAAATCCAAGAGCCGGCCGGGCTCGGTGGCTCAGCCTGTAATCCTGCGCTTTGGGAGGCTGAGGTGAGTTGATTGCCTGAGCCCACGGGTACGAGACCCACCTGGGCAACTTGGCGAGACCTCATCTCTACAATAAATCAAAAAATTAGCTGGGCATGGTAGCGCGCAACTGTAATTCCAGCTACTTGGAAGGCTGAGATGGCAGGATCGCCGGAGCCCAGCAGGTCAAGGCTGCAATGGCCAGGAGTGGCCACTGCACTCCAGTCTGGGTGACAGAGTGAGACTTCAACTCAAAAAAAAAAAAAAAAAATCCAAGAACCTGCCACAGGAAGAAGTGCCAGACTCCTTTGCTGACCACCTCTCTGTGCGAGAGAGGGTGGTTCATAGGATGAGAAAGCCAGGGTGGCCAGGTATGGTGGCTCATGCCTGTAATCTCAGCACTTTGGGAGGCCGAGGTGGGAGGATTGCTTGAGCCCCGGAGTTTGAGACCAGCCTGGGCAACATAGTGAGACCTCGTCTCTACAAAATAAAAATTTTTAAAAATTTAGCCAAGTGTGGTGGTGCATGCCTGCAGTCCCAACTACTTAGGAGGCTGAGGAGGGAGCATTGCTTGAGCCCAGGAGTTTGAGGCTGCAGTGAGCTGTGATCATGCCACTGTACTCCAGCCTAGGCCACAGAGTGAGACCCTAATTCGAAAAGAAAAAAAAAAAGAAAGCAAGGGTAATAAGACCCTGCTCAAGGTGAACATGGCTTTGGCATCAAATTTAGGCCTGTAAATTCTTCTCCATTACATGGTCCCAGTCAAAAGGGGACAGCAGGTCACCCTTCAGCTACTCTCCCAGTCTGGGCAAACTCCAGGATCCCTTCTGCTTCGCACTTTCTTTCAACCATCACTAGGTGCTGTATGTCCCACCCCCACTGAAGCTGTTTAGGGACTCACCACCAAGGCTTCCCCTCCTCCCTCTGCCTCCCTGCCCAGGCCTGTCCCTAGATGTTAGCTGCCTGCACTCTCCTCAGCTACCTACGTTGGTCCTGGCTCCTCCTTGGATTTCTCCTTTCAGCCCCCCTCCTTCAGCACAGCCTTTGGGGATGGAGCCCAGCCTGATCACTTCCACTACCTTGACCTCACTTTGAACCATGACCTTGATCTCAGTGCGTCCAGGGCACAGGGGCACAAGGAGCACTTCACTGGGACAGGTTGCTAGCTCTCAACGTTCTCCCCACAGTCATTCTCTTCCTCCTCTCCCTTTCACTCCAACTTTTTTAGTTGCCTCTCCCAGAATCTGAGAAAATCAAGTCCTAAGAGATTGAGTTGTACGATTCTCTGCAAAAAGTATATCCATGTGGGGAGGGTAGTTCCTGCCCCCTTCTCCAGGTCCCTAGGACAGATTCATGGGGTGAAAATGAGGTAGGGGGAAGCCCAGCTGAAGTTTCCAGAAAGGGGGCTTTGTGCTCTCTTGTTCACCTGCATGCCACTCAAATAACCCCTGTTGGACTACAGACATGCCACCGGCAGGCCTCACCAAACACCAGACACGCCGTCAGCAGCCCTATTAAATACCTCCTCACGCCTCACACTGACTCTTTGTTGCACACACTGGAATTCAGAGTCTCAGGGAGATGCTGCACACACACAACTGCTCAAGGTCTGGACACACACACACACACACACACACACACACACACACACGCATCCCTCCGGATGAGCACGCTCTTTCCAGTGGCGCTGCCAGCCCAGTCTAGTCACCCCTTTCACATACATACACAAAACCCTGTGAGTGCCTCCTCCTGTCTCTGAGCTTGTGGAGCTATAAAGGACAAGTCTGCATTTTTTTTTTTTTTTAGATGGAGTCTCACTCTGTCACCCAAACTGGAGTGCAGTGGCACACTCATAGCCACTGCAACCTCAACCTGCTGGGCTCACATAATCCTTCTGCCTCAGCCTTCCAAGTAGCTGAAACTACAGGCACGCGCCACCACGCCCAGCTAATTTTTTTATTTATAGTAGAGATGGGGTCTCGGCAAGTTGCCCAGGCTGGTCTCAAGCCCATAGGCTCAGACAAGCCTCTCACTTCAGTCTCCCAATGTTAGGATTATAGGCGTGAGCCACCATGCCCAGCCACGTTTGCATCTTTTTGTCTTTTGCTCTCTGTCTCTCTCTGTCTCTTCTTCAATCACTTTCTCTTCTCTCCAGCAGAGGCCTTCTCTTAACCAGCTCACATGCTGAGCCTTTACTTCACAGAACCCAGCACCTCAGCCCTCCAGTTCATGGGCACCCCCACCTGGTATGGCCTGGCCTAACCAGGAGGAACAACTACCAAGTGGGAGGAGGGGGTCCCAGAGGGAGGAGCAGAGACCCAAGCCTCGCCTGCTGTCAGCATCCAAAGGCTTAACCCAAAGAGGGCAGGCCTAAGGGACAAGTAGAGATCTGCACAGCTTGTGGGCACCATGCCAGGGCTGGAGGGAGGGGAGGAGTCCAGAACCCACATGGCTGGAGGAGAGGATGCTTCTCTGGCTCTCTGGATTACTTGTGGTACAAGAGTCACTTTCTTTGTGGTTGTTTCCATCCTCCCCTGAACCAAGAGGGAGAGTCTCCTGATCCCACACAACCTGGGGCACCTGGCACTAGATTCCTTTCCTCTTTTTGAGACTCCTTGTAAGTCAGAGCAATTTCATCAGTCCATCAGTCAGCTGCCTGGCCTCCCAGACGCCTCTGCTTCCCAGCCTGGCTCCCCCGGTCTCCCAACTGTATGCAGGCGGCAGCCTCAGACTTTACCACACAACTTGGGGCACCTGCTAAAGGGTGCCCACACAAAGGTGCTTCCTTCTGCGAGCTCACTGACTCAGGAGGCAGCTTTAGACCTCCCAATTTTAGGCCTGCCACTTCCCTGTCCTATTTGAGCAGGAGAACTCTTGCTTGCAGACACTTCCCTTGGTCCACAACCAAGACCCCTTCGCAGCACCACTGACACTCTCCATCACTCACCATCAGACCAAACCCCCGTGTCCTGCCCACCTTCCTAACTGGGGTGTCATCTCCCCTAGCGTCCATTCTTCCAAATGCCCTCCTGTCTCCATCTGCCCTCACCCCCCAAGTTCCCTGAGACTCACACAGAGAGGCCATCTCCTTGGGGAGGTCAGGCTGCCCCAGGCCCCGGAAGCTGGGGCTCAGCATCTCGAAAGGTGGAGACCCCCTGAGCGCCCCTGGGAAGGCGAAGGGGAAGCCCGCCCCCGGGTAGCCAGATCCAGGCCCCAGGGCACCAGCCGCAAAGAGTCGCTCCTTATTGGTGGCCATGGCAGCTGCAATGTGGGAGTGCCCTGGGGTCAGCAGTGGGCGGGGGAGGTCTTCAGCCACAGCCCCCGCCCATGCCCACTGCCCTGGCCTGGGAGGCTCCGTGCCCACCCTGCCTGGCCTGCCCACTGGGTCTCCAAGAGTCCTAGGGAAAAAGAGAAGAAAAAGAGAAATTAGTGAATGATCACACCAAAGTTCCAAGCCCCATGAGCCTTATCTCAGTGCTACTATGGTTTATACTGCCCTGGCTCAGGGCCCTTGCAACGTGGAAGAGAGGGCAGGGAGGGGGCTATGTGGACTCTGAGGTTAGCTCCAGGGAAGGGTAAGCTGAGGTCTTAGGGTGAATGAGAACTTCTGGAAGAAAGGACTCCTAGATTGAGACATGATCATGAAGCCCCACAACCAGGCTAGACATGTGATTGAATCCTCACATCAATCCCAGGCAGTGGGAATTATGATTCTCATTTCACATATGAGGAAACTGAGGTGAAGTGACTGGCTTGAAGTCACATGGCTAAAAGTGATGGAGCCAAGATTCCAACTTTTTACCACCTTAGAGAAAGCAAACAATTATCTGTTATGACTTTGGGACCCTGCACCTCTCTGGAGAGGAGCACAGAGCGGGAAGCCAGATCACCTGGGTTGACATCCCCACCACTTGTTAGCTGTGGGACTTTGGGCATACTACTTAATCTCTCTGTGCGTCAGTTTCCTCATATGTCACTTGGAAATAATAATAGGGCCTACCTCATGTTTGTTATGAGGATTATTTAACATATGTAAAGTGTTTAGAATAATGTAGGACTCGTACATATGTGCCCTATGCTATGTAAATGTTTCATGTTATTTCTCTTTGTACCTTGTTTTTCTCCATACTTCCTTTTTTTAAAAAATTTTGAATCAGAGGCCAGACATGGTGACTCACGCCTATAATCCCAGCACTTTGGGAGGCTGCAGTGAGAGGGTTGCCTGAGCCCACGGGTTCAAGACCAGCCTAGGCAACTTGGCAAGACCTCATCTCTACAGTAAATAAAAAAATTAGCTGGGCATAGTGGCACATGCCTGTAGTTTCGGCTACGTGGAAGGCTGAAGCAGAAGGATCACCTGAGTCCAGTAGGTCAAGGCTGCGGTGGCTGTGAGCATGCCACTACACTCCAGCTCGGGTGACAGAGTGAGACCCTGACTCAAGAGTCAGGGTCTCACTCTGTCATCCAGGCTGGACTGCAGTGACACAATCAAGGCTTACCACAGCCTTGACCTCCTGGACTCAGGCGATCCCTCTGCCTCAGTCTCCTGAGTAGCTGGGACGATAGGCATGCACCACCAGGCCCGGCTCATTTTATGTACAAGTCTCACTATGTTGCCCAGGCTGGTCCCCCAACCCACACTTCTCTTTTAATTAACATTTCCTTCTCTACCTTCTTCATACTCCCTCTTCCAGTTTTCTCTCCCATTCCTTTCTCTGTCTTTAATTATCCCTCATTCCCTAACCCCTCTTGCACACTCTCCTTCAAATCACAGGATGTTGACGGAACTCCCCTATGTGCCAAGTATGGTGCCAGGGAGCTCCTTTCCTTGTACTCAGCTTACTTTGCTTCTCTGCCTCTTTTTTCTCATCTCTGGGCTCCCTGCTTCTGGGAAGCTCTTCCTGCATCCTCTCCTCCCTCAAATGTAGCTTTGGGGGGGTAGAATCCTAGGGCTAGGAAGGTGGGTCCCCTCCTGATCCTCTGACAAGAGAGAGGCTGGCTTTACCAGGAGTCTCGGAACTACCCGCCTCTCTAGGGAGTAAGTGGACTGGGGAAGAAGAGTCACCCCAGCCTGGGGATCTCTACCAGCCAGAACCATAACAGATGGACAGAAGCCGGGCTCGGTGGCTCAGCCTGTAATCCCGCGCCTTGGGAGGCAGAGGTGAGTGGA
>NW_007258932.1:34190-41283 GCF_000164805.1 Carlito syrichta | reverse complement strand
CTCTCCAGTCTGGGCAACAGAGTGAGACTCCAACTCAAAAAAAAAAAAAAAATAGATGGACAAGAAGAAGGGCAGAGAAGGGCTGAGAGATTAAAACACAGAGAGAGCACAAGGTGAGCTGGCCCAGAGGTAGGTGATGGGTATTTCAGTCTTTGCACCTCTGCCTTGTTTTTTTCTATATCTCATCTACCTTGGCCTTCAAGCTCCTGAGGGTAAATTGTCATGGAGACCACAGGAACTCAGACCCCAACACCACCTTCCTTCACTCAGCTCATATACATATAGCCACCCCCTGCCCCTCACCAGGTATCACCCATACCCCCACCCCTGCAAACTCTTTATCCCAGTGTCTCCCCAGGCCCTAAAATTCTGAGCTCTGAGCCCCCCAGAGTCCCTCTCCTTTTCCTTCCTCTATTCCCTGAAGTCTGCATCCCTGGTTAAACCCAGGTGGGGCCAGAAGTCCTTGGCCCCTGAGGCTCAACTGGCCAGGCCACATTCCAGGTGGATTAACCCCTCCAATGCCAAGGGTAGGGTCTCCCCCATCCCCATGTTCCCCAGATTCAGCTTAGACAGGGAACAGGGCTCTCTGCTCCCCTCCTTGTCTTTGCTTCTCACCTACAAATGGGAAACCGACCTGTGGGTAAGGCAGGAGGACTTGGGGGGGGTGTCCCACAGAAGGATGCTCAACTCCTGGTCCTCACCAAGGAATGAGGCTGGAAATGAGCCAAAGACAACTCTCCCTGGCCTTCCTCCTGTTTTGCCTCAGAGAAGGAACTTAGGAGCTGAGCAAAGAGAGGAAGGGGGCAGAGATCCCTCTTTCTGAGCCTTGGTTCTCCTGGGCTGGGAAAGGAAGGGGAGGGTCATAAACACAGGGTAGAGAAATGGACCAAGGAACTGAAGGCAGTGCACAGTAAAAGGACTTAAGGTCCAGCTAAGGCCCAGATGCCGTGGTTCTTTGAGGGACCTGTGGAAGGGAGAGCACTTCTCTCCTCCCAAGATGCCATCTCTGATGGTGGAGCCGGGGGCACAACGGACCAGGGGAAAGGGACTCTTACAAAGCTGCTTCTCTTAGAGCTGAGGTAGAGCTGGGGGGCGGGTATGGATGAAGGGGGCTGCCGGATGGAGGGGGGGTGCGTCTCCCTGTGCCCTGCCCGCTCCAGAGCCTGGAACAAAGCTGCTCTTGTGGGCTGCTCTCCACCCGCTGCCCCCCTCCCCTCTGTATAAACACGACCACCTTTTTCCATGACCCCATCTCCAGCCTGGGCGGAGAACCCAGGCATCCTCTGCCTCTAGCCTGGGCCCCCAGCCTACTCCCCAGGAGGCAGCAGTGGGCCAGGTTTCTCTGGCCTTGTGCCACTCTTGGGGGAGTCCAAACCCTTGAGTCTCCACCTCTCATCCCCAGGTGCCCTCCCTCCACCCCACTAGCCCCAGGGAGGGGCAGTGCCCAGGAGGCAGGCAGGCAATGCCAGTGGAATGTGTGTGGGCATCGGAGGGCACGGGCAGGGTGGGGCAGAGGGGGGAACTGGAGGTGCCAGTTAGGTGGCTTTCTGAGCCAGGGGTGGGGGTGTGCCTGGGTGGGGGGGGCGTGCCCTGTGCTGCCTACCAGGCTCTAAGCCAATGTGTGTGTGTGTGTGTGTGTGTGTGTGTGTGTGTGTGTGTGTGTGTGTGTCTATTTGGGCTACCCAAACTCCAGGCACCCTGCACACACTAGCCACCCTCCTCCATCTTCTACTTGCCTCAAGGATGTGGGACACTGGCTGTGGTCCTCAACCCCAACTCAGCATCTGAGCAGTGACATTAAGGGCAGCAGCCTCAGACCTGAGGACTGAGATCCCAGCTCCCCAGAACATGAACCCTAAAGAGGGACAGTCATCTTGGCTTCTCCCCTGCCCCCCTCCCCACCAGCCATGCATATTCTTACCCTCTGGCCACCTGCTGGGACTCCTACATACTGGGTCAGGTTGAGGGGACAGGGTTGTAACTGTTAAAGACAGAGAAGCAGCGTCAGTGGGTCTCCAGGACTAGGACTCCTGGGTCCGGTCTTCCTGCTCATTCTTTGCTCCAGCAACTCCCTCAAGAAGCCTCAGAGGAGGCTTCCACCCTGGCTGGAGATTGCCCAGACCCACATCTGTGGATGAGGAAATGTCAGAGGGAACCCTGAGACCCTTCTCCCCCAAACTCCTGGACCCAGAGGGCCAGGATCACTTGCCCCTAGACCTTTTGCTTGCCCTTCTGATATCCAAGCTGTACCCTTCCGTGGGGGAAGGAGCACTTGGACCAGCTTGAAACATAAAAGCCACCCCTGAGCCCTCCACCTTCCCCTCCCCCCCAGGGGGCTGTTGTCTCTCCCCACTGGAGGGAACCTTGTGTTCCCTCATATTCCCAGCACAAAAGGAGAAGGATAGCTGTCCCCTGGCTGAAGACTTCCCCAAATGCCCTCCCCTCCTATCCACCAAAACCAAGGGCGGATAACCCAGCCCATCCCCAGCCAGTTAAAATCTGCCCCATTCCCTTCCCACACCACGGCTGGCTCAAGTCGGGGCAGGAAGCCCCCCCCAAGCCCTGGGACAGCCTGACGAGCCACGGGAGGGACTACACCGGCGCGGTCCTCAGCGCCCCCTCCCCCAGCCCACCTCGCCGGAGGACCCGGGCGTCCGCGGGCGGGCGAGCCTGCTTCCCCGCCTGACTCACCTGGAGGGGGAGGCAGGGGGAAGGGAGGCGCGGAGCCCCGAGGTCCCGGCGTCGGGCGGTCTCCGGGATGGAGCGTCGCAGTGTCAGGGGCTCGCGGTAATGGGGGGCTCCTGGGGGGGCAAGGCTCTAGGCTGGGACTGTCCCGGGGCCTCTCGGAGCCCGCCCGCCCACGTGACCGCCCCAAAATATCCGACACATTTTCTCCCAAACCGCACACTGACTCTGCAGGCGGGGACACGGAAAATATTTTCTTTCTTTTTCTCCCTCCCCACCCCCCCACCTCCCTCCCTGCCCGGCTCCCTCCTCCCCCTCCCGCCCTCGCTCCTCCTTCCCCTGCCGCCTGCCCCTGCCCGGCTCCCTCCTCGGTGCCCTGGGGCTGCGGGGCGGAGGGATGGGTGGGCGGGAGGGGGCGGGGCGGCCCAGGACGCCTGGGTCTCTGCCCCTCCCATTTGCTGGGCTTCCGTGGTTCCATCCCCTGGGAGGCCGGGCAAGGCTGGCAGAGGAGGTCAGTGTGCTGGCCCGGTGATGCCAACCCTTCCTCTCTGGCACTTTCCCCCTTCCTGCCATTTGGGGGGACTGGTGGAGTTGTCTCTGGCCAGGCTGTGGCTCTTTCAGGCCAATCGCTGGTGCCTCCTCAGGGTAGGCGACGGAGGCTCCTCAGGGTAGGCAACGATCTCCCAGGGGTAGTGCGATGGGGCAGGAGTGTGCTAGAACAACATGCCACTGTCCGGAGCCTTTGCTTAGCCTTCACCTGTGGGTCCTACCCCAGACAGTCCTTGGGTCCCAGCAGCAAACTGGTTGAACTGGTGAGAGTTGTAGGGGGTGCTGAGGCCAGGGCCCACAGACCTCCTCCCTCTCATCCCCCCTGGAGAAAGCTCCAGGGTTTAGGGTGCCTGGGTCTTGGGCTGCCAATGTTGTCCCACCTTTAAGCCTGGATTGGGAGAGGGGGAGGTGGGAGAGGAGGGCAGGAGGAACCCTAGCTGGGAGGGGGAGGAGTCTTGGGCTGGGTGTGAGGGAAAAAGCCCAAGCAGAGGGTGTGTGTCTGCCTCAGCCTGCCTGCCTGCCTGCCTGCCTGCCTGCCTGCCTGCCTGCCTGCCTGCCTGGTGGATGCGCCACCAGTGTTGTTGACTCTGGGGTGTGTGTGTGTGTGTGTGTGTGTGTGTGTGTGTGTGTGTGTGTGTATACACGCGCGTGCGCCCAGAGTCACTGTCTGCGTCTGACAGGGACATTCTCTGACTTCAACATAACAACACAGACAGACTCAATCCTAAAGTGTGAGACCCAGTGTTTTCATTGTACATTTTGCTGAGGACAAAGGGAGAGAAACGGGGTCTGAAGTCCAAACTGGGTGCATGGATCCAAACACTTCCCCAGGGACTGGGGTTGGGAGTGAGAATGAGAAGGGGAGCCCTGAGTGACTGGGCTAGGCTGATAGGCTCTTAGGCTGGAGGGATCTTCCCCAGCAACACTCACAGGGTGGCCAGCACCTGGGACATGGACTCCTGGGCCCCGTCACATTTTCCATACTGGAATTACTTTGCTCTGTCCTTCCTGCCACCTGGGGGACCAGGTGTCTTCCCTCCTGGGAAAGGCCACTTTTGGTAGCCAGAGTCAGGCAAAGGAGAGGGGGGAAAGAGGCAAGCTGTGACTATCTCAGGAGAACATGGGAGACGTCATGGGGAAGCAGACAAACCCTCCCTTTCACTCCAGGGGTGGGAAGAGCTGGGAATAGGTACTCCAGGGTCCCGTCCCCAGGTGGCCTGGCTGCTGTTGACTTTGCTTGGTTACCCTGGGAGCAGCTCTCAGCAGTATGGGAGGGGCGGGTGTCAGGGAGTTGGACCCAGGCGTTCAGGCTGGGGTGGGATGGTGCCCCGCCTGTGTGGCAGGGATCCTGCCAAGAGGCTGCAAAGTTAACCCCTGCTGCCCTGCCCTGGTGGTGGCTGGCGGAAGGAGGGCGGGTCCAGTTGCGGTTTGGGAATGTGGCCCTAATTCTCCCCTCCCCCTTCCAGCACATCTGTACTTGGTTTACAGTGAATGAGTCTCCTGTCCTCATGAACCAGGCGAGGGCACCACTCCCTCCCTGGCCGGGCATTCTGACACAGAAGCAGGCACCACCCCGTGACATTCTCCCTGCTGGGAATCACCTCTCTGAACTCTTCCCTTCGCCTTTTGTAGACAGGCTCAGGGTCTGGTCCCAGAGACCAAGAGCTGGAGCTCTGAGACTGTACAGCTGGGAACAGGGAAGCTAAAACTGGGGACCAAACACTTGGGGTAGCCTCTAAAGAGAGACAAGTCAGAATTCCATCTGACTCTGCCCTTCCCTTTGTCTGGGTTTGTCTTTCTGTCTTTGTCTCTGGTGGGCGTCTGCCCATCCGTCCTTCTTGGAAGCTGTAGCTCCTCCCTTCTGGCGGCCTCCTGTCCCCAGCCAACGACAGCAGCCAAGTGGCAATGCCCAGGAAGGCCCGCCCTAGGTGGCCCCTCCCCTCAAGATTGCCACTGCCTCCACCCCGCCCCGCTACTGGCTCTCCCCAAGACCCAACACTGGGGTCTGTTCATTGCAGCAGTTTGCAAGTCAAACCAAGTAGCAACAGCAGACTGGGGAACAGGGAAGAGGAGCACTATGAGGGGTTCAGATTCTTCTCCCCACCCTCCACCCCCTATCTTGCCACAGAGCCAGCTTTCCATCCAGGGATTCCAGGAAGAGGCTTGGAAAGAGGACTTCCCACTCTGGAACCCGGTGGAGGGGGCTCCCTTCATTCCCCTTTCTCTTGAGCCATCCCTGTTTCTAGGCTTTGCTCTGTTTGTGGCTGTTCCACTCTGTCACCCTGGCAACTTGGAGAAATGACATCTTGGGGGCCCGAGGACCGGGCTCCCTTCACTCCCCTCATCACAAAGTCCAAAAGGAGAGATTATGAGGAGAGGAAAAGGATACAGATATCTGTCCCGCCTGCCCTGAATGCAATATAGCAAGTATAGCCATGCCCTAATTGTCACCCTCACCCCCTTCCCCCGGAGCGTCAGGACACTGAATAGGTTATTAATCCATGCCCAATCAGGTACTGGAAGGGATGTCCTGTGCCAAGCTCAGAGGTGGCTGGCAGATGTCTATGGGGGTGAGAAGAGCTAAGTTACAGCCCCCAAGGACATCATTACGGAATGGAAGTGCTGTTTGGAGACCAGGGCACCCAGGGAGGGAGTGATGAAAACATGTTTTGCACGACATGTCTCCTCTTTCTCTTCCTCCCCTCCTCCCCCACGTCCTCCTCCTAGGCCGGCTCTGTGCCAAGGCTGGTGCCAGCCCTGCCCTGATGCCTGCTCTAGCCCACCCCTTGTGCCAGGCCTCTTCTGATGCTTGCCAGCTTGTTGGCTCTCCTAGTGAATGAGTCTGTGTGTGGAAGGTCCCGACCAGCCCCAGTGCTGCCTTGACCCCGCACAGAAGGAGGCCTTGGTTTGGAAACACAGGATTTTTGGATTAGCCTTGACAGCTCTAAGAATTTCTTCCCTGAACGTGCACCATTCATCAGTTTAACAAAACATTAGGAAGCATCCACTAGGTGCCAATCACTGTGCTAGGTCCTGAGAATACCCACGTGTGGTCCCTACCTTTGTGAGTTCACAGTCTGTGGAGTCAGTTGTGACTGATTAACCTACAAAGTTGCAACTAGGATAATCAGTGTGAAGAGGCATGAGATACTATGAGAATAGAGCATAGGAGGGTTTTCTTCCAGCCAGGGAGATCAGGAAAGCCTTCTGGAAAAAACTGAAGGGATGGGAGGCTAAGACAGGAGGATTGCTTAAACCAAGACTTTTGAGATTACAGTGAGCTATGATCACACCACTGCATTCCAGCCTGGGCAACAGAAAAGACCCTGTCTCTATTTTTTTTTTTTTAATTGCTGGGCATGGTAGTTCACACTTGTAATTCTGACACTTTGAGGGGTTGAAATGGGTGGATCTCTTGAGCTCAGAAATTTGAGACCAGCATGGACAACATAGCAAGACCCTAGTCGCTACAAAAAAAAAAAAAGGCCAGGTGTGATGGCTAACATCTGTAATCCTAGCAGTTTGGGAGGCTGAGGCAAGAGGATTGCCTGAGCCCAGGAGTTTGATACCAGCCTGGACAACATGGCGAGATCTTGTCTCTATGATAAATAAAAAAAATTAGCTGATCGTGGTGGCACATGCCTATAGTCCTAGCTTGTTGGAAGATTGAGGCAGAAGAATCACCTGGGCCCAGGAGGTGGAGTCTGCAGTAGCCCTGACTGTGCCACTGTACTCCAGCCTGGGTGACAGAGTGAGACTAAAAAATAAAAATAAGCTGGGCTCGGTGGCACAGCCTGTAATCCCAGCACTTTGGGAGGCTGAGGTGAGTGGATTGCCTGAGCCCGCGGGTTCGTGACCC
>NW_007258932.1:31773-34092 GCF_000164805.1 Carlito syrichta | reverse complement strand
GGGAGTGGCCACTGCACTCCAGTCTGGGCGACAGAGTGAGACTCCAACTCAAAAGAAACAAAACAAAACAAATAAAAGTAAATTAGTCAGGCGCAGTGGCACATGCCTGTAGTCTCAGCTACTTAAGAGGCTGAGGCAGGATGAGGCCAGGAGTTCGAGGATGCAGTGAGCTATGATCATACTTCCACACTCCAGCTCGGGTGACAGATCAAGACTCTAACTCTAAAAAAAGAGGAGAAAGTGGAGAGAAGGGAGGACAGCAAAAGAGAATGTGCAGCTGGGCACAGTGGCTCATGCCTATAATTCCAGTACTCTGGGAGGCTGAGGCAAGAGGATTACCTGAGCCCATGGGTTCAAGACCAGCCTGGGTAACTTGGCAAGACCTTGTCTTTACAATAAATAAAAAAATTAGCCGAGCCTGGTGGCACATGCCTGCCGTTCCAGCTACTTGGAAGGCTGAGGCAGAAAGACGCCTAAGCCCAGCAGGTTGAGGTTGCGGTGGCCATGAGCATGCCACTTCACTACAGCCTGTGTGACAGAGTGAGACTCTAACCAAAAACAACAACAACAACAAAAAACAGTATGTGCAAAGGCCCTGGAACTGAGGTCCTGGCTCTCAACCTCAGAAAGAAGAGGAGTCTTTTGTTCCTGGGTCCAACCTGGATTTCGATATATCACAGGGATGGTAGGTACCTCCTAATGGTCAAAGCAAGACCCTTGGAAACCTGGTATCACTGCCCCAGAATAATGACATTCATTCCTTCATTTCTTCCTCCAGAAAGGAAAACAGAGGCACAGCGAGGGAAGAGAAATAACAGACTTAGATTTGAGATTAGAAAACAAAGCCCTAGCCAGGCTTGGTGGCTCAGCCTGTAATCCCGCGCCTTTGGGAGGCTGAGGTGAGTGGATTGCCTGAGCTCACAGGTTGGAGACCCGCCTGGGCAACTTGGCGAGACCTCATCTCTACAATAAATAATAAAAAAAAATTAGCCGGGTGTGGTAGCGCGCGCCTGTAGTTCCAGCTCCTTGGAAGGCTGAGGCGGAAGGATCACTGGAGCCCAGCAGGTCGAGGCTGGCCACCGCACTCCAGTCTGGGCAACAGAGTGAGACTCCAACTCAAAAAAAAAAGAAAAAAAGAAAACAAAGTCCTGGCCGGGTGCAGTGGCTCATGCCTATAATCCCAGCACTTTGGGAGGCCAAGGTGAGGGGATTGACTGAGCCTGTGGGTTCGAGACTAGCCTGGGCAACTTGGCAAGCTCTCATCTCTACAATAAATCAAAAAATTAGCCAGGTGTGGTGGCACGTGCCTATAGTTCCAGCTACTTGGAAGGCTGAGATGGAAGGATCACTTGAGCCCAGCAGGTCGAGGCTGCGGTGGCCGGAAGCATGCCACTGCCCTCCAGCCTGGGCGACAGAGTGAGACTCTAACTCAAAAAAAAAAAAAAAAAAGAAAACAAAGCCTATGTTGGCAAATCCTCCAGGGTGAGGGATGTCTGTATTGGCCCAGCTGGAGTCTTACCAGGCAGAAGAGCCTTTTCCTCTGAGCCTGCTCTACCATGCGCCTCCCCGATCCAGCCCTGACCTATTCCACTCCCTGGAGCTGGCCTGTCTGCCTCCACAGTTGCCTGGAGTGTGTGTGAGGTGAGTGCTCCAGGTGTCTGCCAGCCAGGTGGGTGGATGTAGCTGTCTGTTTTGCACAGACTCTCCATCAGGGGTTAGGAGGGTTCTCTTTCCTCCATTCACTGGGGAACTTCCAGTTCCTCCAGCCCAAACACCAGAATTCCAAGGCTGCTCCTTTCAGAAGAAAAGGAGTTGGGAGGAGGCCCTTTGGAGGAGGGGCAGGCATCTTTGTGGCCAAGCCTCCTCTGGAACCTGCAAAGAGGTCATGGGACCAGTGGGGTTAAGTTCCAGCCCTGCTCTGACCCACTTTCCTCCCTGTGCCCACATCCCCTGGGGCCAGGGTGTTGGGTGGGGCCAGGCTGGCACCCCTGCACCCACACCCGGGACTTCCCCTGGATGGAAACTCCCAGAACCCAGGCATTCTGCCTCCCTTGCCAACTCTCACCAACTGCCGGGTTCTGTTCATCTTCAGCTGTCTGCCAGCCTCTGGCCAGATCACATCTCTGCCCCAGCCCTCAGGGGCCCAAGGATGCGGCCCACTGTTTGGGACCACCTTTGATGTCTGGCTGCCCTTTCTAGTGGACTTCTTTGAATAAAACTTGTGGGGCTTGGGGGAGGGGATGGTTGGGAAGCTCCCTTTTGTGCCAGACATTGTGCTAGACATGTACTTTGTCTTTACTTTGTCTTTTTTTTTTTTTT
>NW_007258932.1:27841-31753 GCF_000164805.1 Carlito syrichta | reverse complement strand
ATTTTTTGTATTCTTTTTTCTATTCTTCAGAATTGATAATTTATATTGATATGTGTACAAGTTCATTAACTCCATCTGCTATCTCAAAATCTGCTTTTGAGTTCTGCTGGTGAAGTTTTAATTTAATGTTGTGCTTTTCAACTATAATTTCCATCTGATTCATTTTTATAATTTACATGTCTTTCTTGAGAATCTGTGTTGTGTTACATAGTTGTCATACTCACTTTTAGTTGTTTAAACTTATTTAGAAGCAAAATTAAAGTTTAGATAGAGGGTAATATTTAAAGTATGCATTAAATTCTAAAATGATTTTGTTTTATTTCTAATTTATGATCAATATTTTCCTATATTTTCTAATATTCATGAAAGTATGTTGCTCATAAATGCTAAATTTCATTTTGTAGTTTTTGATTAAATATTATAATTACTTATAATCACTAATGTTTGCTAATATGTAGGATCTGTATACATTAAAAAAAATGTTAATTTTGAAATCTTAAATCAGTCTCTGGACCGATTATACCAGTATGTTTACTTATTTGTCCATATTTTCTGCTGTTAACTAGTTTTCTCAAGGTAGGTGCTAAAGGGTAGCACAAAACAGAAACAATCTAATGTGTTAGAGTCGTTACAAAATATAAAAATATTCATTGCAGCTTGCACACTTAATAGTATAATGTTCATTCATTCTTCGATTCTTGGGAGATCACTCTAGTAAACAAATTAAATGTTATTTCTGTTTTCATGGAACTTATATCCTGGTAGGGAAGACAGTCATTAAACATCTAAACCGATATGATAATTTTACAGAGTGATAAATATTATGAAGAAATAAAATAGGGCAACATGATATTACTTAGGGAATAATGGGGAGTCACATGCAGGTGGAATATAATTTGGAGGAAGGCAGCACTGAAGGAGTTGTCCCTCTGAAGGGATGAAACTTCCGGTGAGTTGCTCCTGATGGGTAGAGAGAATTCATTCTGCGGAGAGTCTGGAAGGGCCTGCTAGGCTAGAGAACAGGGGCCGTAGAGATAAGAATATGCTTAATGTGTTGTAGGAAGAGAACCAGTGTGCTTGGAGCTTAGCCAGCCGGTGAAGGCGAGATGAGGGTGACTGAGGTCAGAGAGGTGGGCTGGGCTAACCCCAGGACGAGCTCTTTGTAGATGGTGTGAAAGGGTTAGGGGCTTCGAAGTCTGGTGGGGACCCATGGGGAAAATATCGCAATGGCCTTCCTTCTTGGCTGATTGGAAGCTCAGCATATACTTTTTTGGTAGCAGACTGTGAATATCATGTGTAGTTATTCTCTTTTTTTTTGGAGTTGGAGTCCCACCCGGTCGCCCAGACTGGAGTGCAGCGGCCGCTCCCGGCCACCGCAGCCTCCACCTGCCGGCTTCGGCGATCCTTCCGCCTCGGCCTTCCCAGTAGCCGGAATTAACAAGCGCGCGCTACCACGCCCGGCTGAGTTTTTGATTTATTGTAGAGATGAGGTCTCGCCAAGCTGTCCAGGCGGGTCTCCAACCCGCGGGCTCAGGCAATCCACTCACCTCACCCTCCCAAAGCGTGGGATTACAGGCTGAGCCACCCAGCCAGGCTATCATTCTCTGTTTAACAGCTCAGGCAGCTGAGAACCAGAAAGTTTAAGTGACTTGCCCAATATCACACAGCTAAGGAAGCGGCAGAACTAAGATGGGAACCCAGATCTTGGGGGTCCTGACCTCTCTCCACTACAGCAGGCTTCCTCCTCCTCTGCAGCTGCCTACCTCCCCACGAATGAGAAACATGAGAAATTCAATTCAATCCAATTCAGCAAACATTGATTGAACATCTGTTATATGCCAGGTACTGATAGGTCCCAGAAATAAAAAGAAAGTCGCCGTGTTTGAGTGGCTGGTGGGAAAGAAAGATGGTTGTCAGCTGGATTCGGTGACTCAGCCTGTAATCCCAGCACTTTGGGAGGCCTGAGCCCGCGGGTTCAAGACCCACCGGGGCAACTTGGCGAGACCTCGTCTCTACAAGAAATCAAAAATTAGCTGGGCGTGGTAGCACACGCCTGTAGTTACTGCTATTTGGAAGGCTGAGGTGGAAGGATTGCTGGAGTCCAGCAGGTCGAGGCTGCAGTGGCTGAAAGCGTGCCACTGCACTCCTGTCTGGGTGACAGAGTGAGACTCCAACTCAAAATTAAAAAAGAAAAAGAGCCGGGCTTGGTGGTTCAGCCTGTAACCCCGTGCTTTGGGAGGCTGAGGTGAGTAGATTGCCTGAGCCCACGGGTTCGAGACCCGCCTGGGCAACTTGGCAAGACCTCATCGCTACAATAAATCAAAAAATTAGCCGGGCGTGATGGTGCTCGCCTGTAGTTCCGGCTACTTGGAAGACTGAGGCGGAAGGATCGCGGGAGCCCAGCAGGTCAAGGCTGCGGTGGCCGGAAGTGTGCCACTGCACTCCCATCTGGGTGACAAAGTGAGACTCCAACTCAAAAAAATAAAAAGAAGAACGAAAAAGAAAATGGGTGTCTCACTTCAGAATACTGATCTGAATACAGCGGCATGGAACCGAGAATGAAGTGGTACTTTTACTTCCCCTTTCTGTGCAGAGTATATAAATATATTATGAACACTATACAGAATAAACTGGAATAAAGTGAACACCTATTTCATTGCCATCCAGGTCAAAAAGTGGAGTATTTCTTGCACTCCAGACTAGGCATCCCTTCTACAATTCCCGCACTCCCCTGACTTTTTTTTTGAAAGTAGTATTTAGGGCTGGGTTCGATGGCTCAGCCTATAATCCCAGCACTTTGAGAGGCTGAGACGAGTGGATATCCTAAACCCTCGGCTTCGAGACCAGCCCGGGCAACTTGGCAAGACCTCGTCTCTACAATAAATAATTTTTAAAAAATTAGCTGGGCATGATAGCACGCGCCTGTAGTTCTGGTTACTTAGAACTTGGAAACCTGAGATGAAGGATCGTCGGAGCCCAGAAGGTCGATGCTGGGGTGGCTGTGATTGTGCAACTGCACTCCAGCCTGGGCGACAGAGTGAGATTCCAACTAAAAAAAAAAAGTAGGATTTAGGCCAGGTATGGTGGCTCACACTTATAATCCCAGCACTTAGGGAGGATGAGGTGAGAGGATTGCCTGAGCCCATGAGTTCAAGACCAACCTAGGAAACCTGCCGCGATCTCATCTCTACAATACATTTTTAAAAAATTAGCCGGACATGGTGGCACATGCCTGTAATTCCAGCTACTTGGAAAGTTGAGGCGGAAGAATTGCCTGAGCCCACCAGGTCGAGGCCATGAACGTGCCACTGTATTCTAGCCTCGGTGTCAGAGTGAGACTTACTCCAGTCTGGGTAACAGAGTGAGACTCCAACTCAAAAAAAAAAAAAAAAAAGAAAGGATTTATTAAGAAGACAGAAAAGCCCCCTCAGTGGGAGGGGACCTGAGAGAAGGTTGCTCCATCCTGGCTTTTGTAATTAATTGTCAACATGGAAATTCCTTGTTTTCCCTTCCTTTTTTTTTTGGTTTTATTTTGGAGGGGTGCCAGAGTCTCATTCTGTTGCCTTGGCTGGAATGCAGTGGCACACTCATGGCTACCATAGACATGACCTGCTGAGCTCAGGTGATCCTTCTGCCTCAGCCTCCAGAGTAACTTGGGACTATAGACGCCCAACCATGCCCAGCTAATTTTTTGATTTATTGTAGAGATAAAATCTTACCAAGCTGGTCTTGAGCCCCTGGACTCAGGCAATCCTCTCAACTCTGCCTCCCAAAGTGCTAGAATTATGGGCATAAGCCACCTGTGCCTGTTTTTCTCTCTTTTTTTTTCTGAGTTGGAGTCTCACTCTGTCGCCCAGACTGGAGTGCAGTGGCCGCTCCCGGCCACCGCAGCCTCGACCTGCTGGGCTCCGG
>NW_007258932.1:23199-27427 GCF_000164805.1 Carlito syrichta | reverse complement strand
GCGGGATCAGGCAATCCAATCACCTCAGCCTCCCAAAGGTGTGGGATTACAGGGTGAGCCACCGAGCCCGGCTTTTTTTTTTTTTTTTTTTTTGAGTTGGAGTCCCACTCTGTCACCCAGGCTGCAGGACAGTGGAACGTTCATGGCCACCACAGCCTTGACCTGCTGGGCGCAGGCAATCCTTCCGTCTCAGCCTTTCAAGTAACTGGAACTACAAGCGTGGACCAACAAGCCAAGCTAATTTTTTTTTTTAATTTATTGTAGAGATGGGGTCTCACCAAGTTGCCCAGGCTGGTCTCAAACCCGTGGGCTCAGGCAATCCCCTCACCTTGGCCTCCCAAAATGCTACTGGTATTACAGGCTTGAGTCACCGCGCCCAGCCAATTTTTTTTTGAGTTGGAGTCTCACTCAGTCGCCCAGACTGGAGTGCAGTGGCCACTCCCGGCCACCGCAGCCTCGATCTGCTGGGCTCCACCGATCCTTCCACCTCAGCCTTCCAAGTAGCTGGAACTACAGGTGCGGGCTACCACGCCCGGCTAATTTTTTTGATTTATTGTAGAGATGAGGTCTCGCCAAGTTGCCCAGGTGGGTCTCGAACCTGCGGGCTCAGCCAATTCACTCACCTCAGCCTCCTAAAGCGTGGGATTACAGGCTGAGCCACCAAACCCGGCCTTTTTTTTTTGAGATAGGGTGTTGCTCTGTTGCCCAGGCTGGAGTCCAGTGGCATGGTCCTGGCTCACTGAAGCCTCAAACTTCTGGGCTCAACCTATCTTCCCATCTCAGCCTTCCAAGTAGCTAGGACTACAGATGCACACCACCACACCGGACTAATTTTTTTTTTTTTTTTGGAGTTGGAGTTGGAGTCTCACTCTGTCACCCAGACTGGAGTGCAGTGGCCGCTCCCGGCCACCGCAGCCTCGACCTGCTGGGCTCCGGCAATTTTTGTGCCTCAGCCTTCCAAGTAGCTGGAACTACAGGTGCGTGCTGCCACGCCTGGCTCATTTTTTTTTTAATTTATTGTAGAGATGAGGTCTCGCCAAGTTGCCCAGGCGGGTCTCGAACCCTTGGGCTCAGGCAATCCACTCACCTCAGCCTCCCAAAGGCACAGGATTACAGGCTGAGCCACCGAGCCCGGCTAATTTTTTTAGTTTTTGTAGAGACAAGGTCTTGCTATGTTGCCGAGACTGGTGTTGAACTGTTGGGCTCCGGGGATTCTTCCTTCTCAGCCTCCCAAAGCACTGGGATTACAGGCTGAGCCACCGAGACTGGCTGAATCACTTTTTATCACATCACCTGGGATGAAAATAGCCATTTTCATGCTCTGAAATAAGCTATTTGTTTATTTACCTGTTTGCTTTTTGTTCCCACCTCTTCCCATCCCTCACTGTTCTGGAAACTCCAGAAGAAATGATATTTAGCCATGTTGTTCACTGCCAAGGCCAGTGCCTGATGCATCCTAGGCCTCAAATAATAGTTGTCCAGGCTGGCTGTCAGCCTCCAGAGACAGATGGGCACCCCCGCACTCACACCTGGGGCTTACTCTCTCTGGAAACTCCCAGAACCCAGGCATCCTACTTCTTCTGCCAGCTGCCAACAACATCTCTGACTCAGTCTCTCAGAGCCCTTCTATGTGGCCGCTGCTGCTTCCCTGAGTCCCCTCTGGGAGCTGTTTGGGTGCGGGGGTTGGGGGGGAAAGCGGCAGCTCTGGTCGTCAGGGTTGGAGAGACTTAGACAGGTGTCAGGGGCCTCGAAATACTTTTGGATTGAATAAAGGGGAAGACTTCAGGGGTGATGGGACCTCGCCAGGCGGAGCAGAGAGTAAGGGCCCTCCAAGCAGGACCAGTGAGAACAAAGGACGAGAGGCGTGAGCCTGCACGTCATATCTGAAGAACGTGTTCTGGTCTGGTGCTGTTGGAGGATTTTCAGTGGAAGGGGGTGGCAGGGGAGTTGCCTGGCAGGCCTGCAAGGGAGGGCTGGATGGGGAGGTCTGAGCTCCCTGCAGGATCAGCACGGCTCAGTGTGTCTTAGGTTTAATCCTGCCCCCCACGGTCCACTCCTCCTACTCCATCTCCGCCCTCCCCTTCACCCAGCCCCCAGCCTGGCCACTCTTGCAGCTGAATGGACTTCTCTCTGGGCCTACGCTTGGGGCCTCGGAATAAGAAGGCTGCCCACCAGGAGCCTCCCACCCACTCCAGGCATGGCCCTCCGCCAGCTGCCTCTTCCTGTCTGTCCTGTCCCCCCTCTGCTTGTGCCTTCTCCTGTCCTGGCTGTGCCCCTCCCCCTTGTTCCTGCACTGCCTGTCCCTCTTACGCAGCTCCCTGTCCCTCCTGTCCCAGCCTCCCTGGCCCACCCTGCACCTGCTCTTGCCCGCCCTGCCCTGCCTGTCCTCCCTTAACTTGTCCCCACGCCTCCTGTGTTCCATGCCCCGGTCCGCCCCCAACCTGCTGCCACCCCTCACCTTGCCCCATTTACCCTTGCTCCAGGGGTCGTGCGGCCTGTTTGACCTCCCACTTGGGCTGCAGTGACAGCTGTGGCTGTGGCCGAGGGGCTGCCTGGGGGCCTCCAGGCTCTGTCGGCTGCTTCAACTGTGGCTTCAGGGGACAACGCACTTCTCAGGGGCGCTGTCTGATAGTCTAGGTGGACGACTGCCCACTGAGAGACTGCCAGTCTCCTGGAGCACGTCTGTAGCTGCTTCCTCAGGCAGGGAGGCAGGGAGGCAGGAGTCTGGGCTGGAGTGGGGAGAGGGATCAGCCAGACCCCTCCCCCAGGCAGGTGGAGGCAGCAGGTGGTGCAGAGGCCTCCTCCCCCCAGTCCTGGGGGGGTGGTGGCAAGGGTTATCTGCTTTGAAGTTAGCTTCTAGGTGTGCTCCTGCTGGTTCCAGAACCTCCTCCTCTGCAACTTCTGGACTGGAACATGTTCTTCTCAGGGCCTCCCTCACGGCCCCGAAGGTGAGCAAGTTGGCCATTTCCTCCCCCCTTCTGAGTCTCCACTGACGTCTCCTCCACTGTTGGCATGGATAAGATGGCCTCTTCCTCTAGAGGGGGTAGAGGATCCCTTGTCCAGAGGACACTTCTCCCTTGGACCCCCACCCACATCCCTGATTGATGCAAGAGTCTCTGAAGCCCTGACCTCTCACCTAGAGTCAGACAGAGGCAGTCAGTGGCTTTTGGACCAGAAGAGGAGGCTGAGTAGAAGGTGTCTGTTTCCTCCCTCACCTTGGATATCCTTGACATCCTTTGTGGTCCTTGGTTTCTAGCCAGGAATCCTCTGCCTGGATGCCTTCTCTTTCAAATCTCTGAGAGCTCACTCAGCCTCATGACCTCAATCTTGCAGCAGTAATCCCATCTGTGACATCCGTGCTCATCTGGCAGGGGGGGCGGGGGTGAGGGAAGCTGGAGACTCTTGACTTGGGCTCCTAATGATCCCATCCCCACATAGCTAGATGTAAGTCTCCTGTCCCTGGGGGTAGGGCTGGGAGATTGGAGAAGCCACTAAGAGATATCTGGAAGTGAGAAATTCAGGTATCTGCCTGGGACTGGTTCCCAGGCTGAGAGTCCCTGAGACCCCCTCCATGTTTCTTAAGCTCTCTGGCTCCTGCACAGACCGAATGTTTCTCCTTCCCTGTTTCAATCCCTGTCTCCATGTCTATTTTCTTTTCTTTTTTTTTTTGAGGGGTGGACATAGCTACCAGAATAAGCCCGCCTTTTCCCACTCGCTATCCAGCCATCCATCCCTGTTCAGCTCTAAGCCCAAAACTTTTTTAAAAATGATGTTTCTCCCAACTTCTTAGTCTGAAAGTTGGTGATTAAAAAGAAAAGGAGGCCAGGCACAAGTGGCTCATCCTGTAATCCCAGCACTTTGGGAGGTCAAGGCCAGGGGACTGCCTGAGTCCAGGGGGTTCGAGACCAGCCTGGGCAACTTGGTGAGACCTTGTCTCTACAATAAATTAAAAAATAAGCCAGGTATGGTAGCATGTGCCTGTAGTTCCAGTTACTTGGAAGGCTGAAGCGGAAGGATCGCCTAAGCCTGGCAGGTGGAGGCTGCAGTGGCCATGAGTGTGTCACTGCACTCCAGCCTGGGTAACAGAGTGAGACTGCACCTCAAAAAAAAAAAAAGAAAGAAAGAAAGAACAAGAATTAAGCATCTATCCTGTCTGTCCTATATAAACTATATTTCAGGATAGCCAAATAGCTCTAACAGGTGGAGACTTTTTTTTTTTTTTTTTTTT
>NW_007258932.1:14009-23073 GCF_000164805.1 Carlito syrichta | reverse complement strand
GATTTATTGTAGAGATGAGGTCTCGCCAAGTTGCCCAGGCGGGTCTCGAACCCCGCAGGCCCAGGCAATCCACTCATCTCAGCCTCCCAAGGCGCGGGATTACAGGCTGAGCCACCGAGCCTGGCTGACTTTTTTTTATTTTTTCACGACTGTGGTTCCAGCTACTTGATGCGATGGAGGCTTTTTTTTAGACGGAGTCTCATTCTGTCACCCAGGCTGGAGTGCAGTGTCACAATTCCAGCTCCCTGCAGCCTTGATCTTTTAGGCTCAGGCATTCCTTCTGCCTCAGCCGCCTGAGTAGCTGGGACTACAGGCATGCACCACCACATATGGCTAATTTTTTTCTTTTTTTGTAGAGACTAGGTCTCATTATGTTGCTTGGGCTGGTCTTGAATCCCTGGGTTCAAGTGATTCACTACCTCAGTCTTCCAAAGTGCTGAGATTACAGGCATGAATCACCACTCTCAGCCAATCACTTATTTACAGAAGAATTCCAGCAAATGTGAAAGGAATATGAATTTAGAAAAAACATCACCATTTTGTAACTCTTAATGAAATAATTGATCAAAGCAAGAATCATCTAATGGATGAAACCAAGGACAATGGTTGCTGGAGAACTTTACAATGGAGGAATCAAGCTGCGACAACCTAGCCCCACTGATGAATTTCAGCATCACTCAAAGTGACACAGTCAGGCACTGTGCACCTCCTGATGTGATACAATCTGAATCACTCAGCACCATCTATGAAGGATTCTTGCCAAACAAAGCAACAAAAACAACTGAACAGGAATCTAACAAACCTTTAGTGCTAACTTCCATTTAACAGGAAATACAGGGGATAGAGGAACAAATACAATGACATAACAAGGAAGTAAGTAAACACGTCCGGAATGTAGGACATTTTAAAGGATATCTGACCCAATCTCTTTAACTAATCAATGACTAGGGGAACACAGTGAGAAGGGGACTCAAAAGACAACTACCAAGGCGAAGGAGAGAGAGGATTGCCTGAGTCCAGGGGTTCGAGATCAGTCTGAGCAACATGGAGAGACTTCGTCTCTACAACAAATGAAAAAAACTAGCTGGACGTGATGATGCGTGCCTGTGGTTCCAGCTACTTGGAAGGCTGAGGCGGAAAGATCGCCTGAGCCCAGCAGGTTAAGGCTTGGTGGCCGGGAGCATGCCACTACACTCCAAACTGGGTGACAGAGTGAGATACTGACAAAAAAAAAAGACAACTACTACATGGAACATATGGTCATTGTTTGGTTCCCGATATGGACAACCCAAAGATAAAAACAGCTGGGGACATTTAATTATAAACTGGGAATTTACCATACCAAGGGATCAGTGTTAACTTTGTTAGTCATAAAAATGGCACTAGTGTCATGTAATGAGAAAGTTCTTATTTCCTAGAGGTGCATGCTGAAATACGGATTGAAGTATTGGATTTTATTTTTATTTATTTATTTTGAGTTGGAGTCTCACTCTGTCGCCCAGACTGGAGTGCAGTGGCCGCTCCCGGCCACCGCAGCCTCGACCTGCTGGGCTCTGGCGATCCTTCCGCCTCAGTCTTCCAAGTAGCCGGAATTACAGGTATGCGCTACTACACCTGGCTGATTTTTTGATTTATTGTAGAGATGAGGTCTCGCCAATTTGCCCAGGTGGGTCTCGAACCCGCGGGCTCAGGCAATCCACTCACCTCAGCCTCCCAAAGGTGCGGGATTACAGGTTGAGCCACCGAGCCCGGCTGAACTATTGGATTTTAAATATTTCAGCAGAGAAAGGAAGAAAAAGGACAGAAAGGAAGAAGTAGAAGGAACAAAAATGAAAAAAGTCAATAATTATTTTTTGTTTTTTTAGAGACAAGGTCTCACTCTGTCATCCAAGCTAGTAACTCCCAGAACATCCTCCCCACCTGCCCTGAAAGCCAGAACTTCCCCCTGCAACTTCCCACCCACAGATCCAGCCCTCCCTGCCCGCTGCCAGGTCACCCTTTTTCCTCTCCAGTCCCTAGCTGTCACATCCCCCGTGTTTAGGACCTTTCCCAGCTATGCATCACAGCTCTGAGGATCCAGGAGAACCTTCAAGAATATACATATTTCTGGCTGGGTGCGGTGGCTCACCCCTATAATACCAGCACTTTGGGAGGCCGAGGTGAGAGGATTGCCTGAGCTGAGTTCGAGACCAGCCTGGGCAACTTGACAAGACCTCATCACTACAGTAAATAAAAAAATTAGCTGGGCATGGTGGTGCATGCCTGTAGTTCCAGCTACTTGAAAGGCTGAGGTGGAAGGATCACCTGAGTCCAGCAGATCGAGGCTGCAGTGGCCACGAGTGTGCCATTGTACTCCAGCCTGAGTGACAGAGTGAGACTCCAACTCAAAAAAAAAGAATATACATATTTCGAGTAATCCAAAATAATGTAATCTTGCTTTTGGTCTCTCTCTATCAGGTGCTTCCGAGCAAAATGTAGCACGTTAAAGGTAGAAAACTGGTTTCCATCCTGTGAAACAGAAGGCAAAGAATGTAAGGTCATCCTGTTCCATCCATTGCTTTCATCCAGGATGACTTCCACCTCCAAAGAAAAGACCATCAAGAGTTCAGAGACTTGCTGTCATGAGTTCAAAAGGCTGAAGCCCAGGACTGGTATGGAGGGCAGCTGGGTACCCCAGGACCTCACTTACTGTGTGACCTCGGGGAAATTATTATTATAAGACAGTCTCATTCTGTCACCCAGGCTGGAGTACAGTGGTACAATCGTAGCTCACTGCAACCTTGAACTTCTGGCCTCAAGCAATCCTCCCACCTCAGCCTCCTGAATAGCTGAGACTACAGGCACATGCCCCCATGCCCAGTTCATTTTTTATTTTTGTAGAGATGGGGGAAGGGGGGGGGTCTCTCTACATTGTCCAGCCCAGTCTCGAACTCCTGACTTCAAGCAATTCCCCTGCCTCTGCCTCATAGAGCACTGGGATTATAGGCGTGAGCCACACTGCACCCAGCCAAAAATCATGATTTTTTAAATCTTAGTGTTTCTAGATGAAAGCATAGAAACAATTATTCCTTTCTACTCTCCAGTAGCTTGCTGACTAGCGATGAAGGCACTTTGGAACTTGCAGACCATAAATCAGCTGTTTACTTTTTCATAAGAAAGTATTTCTCCAGGGTAACCCTAAACCCTCCCACCCTCCACTCTCCAAGCTTTAATATAAAGAAAACCAACACTTACTAATCACCTGTGCAGGCAGGTGAACACATTTAATCTTCTTAAGAACCATGTAAGCATGGAATTGGAAAGATCTGGATCCTAGTTCTGACTCTACCTCTTACCATGTTACCTAACCTTTCCAAGTGTGGGGGATAATAGTACCCACCATATGGGTTGTTGTGACAGTTAAATGAGATAATTTATATATAGCCATTGACCCAAGCCTTCTTAAAACAGAGCTTAGTTACATAATAACCGTTCAATAGCATTAACAGTTAATTTGGGCCAGTATTTTTTTTTTGAGTTGGAGTCTCACTCTGTTGCCCAGGCTGGAATGCAGTGGCACACTCATGGCCACTGCACCCTCGAATTGCTGGGCTCAAGGGATCCTTCCACTTCAGCCTTCCAAGTGGCGGGAACTACAAGCGTGTATCATCATACTCAGCTAATTTTTTTTATTTATTGTAGAGATGAGGTCTCGCCAAATTGCCCATGCTGGTCTCAAGCAATCCTATTGCTTCAGCCTCCCAAAATGCTGGCATTACAAGTATAAGCCACCATGCCCAGCTGGAGCCAGTACTTTTTACAGTAATTTACATGGATTAATTTATTCACTTATTCATAGAATATTTATGAACTGTTTATTACATTATCAGTGACTTTTTTTTCTGAGTTGGAATCTCACTCTGTCTCCCAGGCTCGAGTACAGTGGCATGCTCATGGCCACTGCAGCTTCGACTGACTAGGCTCAGGTGATCCTTCTGCCTCAGCCTTCCAAGAAGCTGGAACTACAGGCGCACGCCACCATACCCGGCTAATTTTTTGATTTATTGTAGAGACGAGGTCTCACCAAGTTTCTCAGGCTGCCATCGAACCTCTGGACTCAGGCAGTTCTCTTGCCTGGGCCTCCTAGAGAGCTGGTATTACAGGCTGAGCCACTGCACCTGGCCAATAACTGCTTTAAGTATTTGGAACACAGGCAACAAAACAGCTAAAAATCTGTAAGGAGAAGAGATAGTAAATAAATAAACAAGTGAATTACATAAGTGTGCAAGATGGTGTTAGTGCTGTGGAGGAAAAGCAGCACAGGAGAATAGACAGTTGGAAGGAGACCAGGTAGATTACTGTGGTGGAGTTGCTATTTTATTTTTATTTATTTATTTATTTATTCTTTTTGAGTTGAAGTCTCACTCGGTCGCCCAGACTAGAGTGCATTGGCTGCTCCCGGCCACCGCAGCCTCGACCTGCTGGGCTCCGGCGATCCTTCCGCCTCAGCCTTCCAAGTAGCTGGAACTACAGGTGTGCACTACCACACCCGGCTAATTTATTTATTTATTTATTGTAGAGATGAGGTCTCGCCAAGTTACCCAGACGGGTCTCGAACCCGTGGGCTCAGGCAATCCACTCACCTCAGCCTCCCAAAGCGCAGGATTACAGGCTGAGCCACCGAGCCCGGCAGGAGTTGCTATTTTAAACAGGATGGCCAAGGAAGGCCTCTGTGATCAGGTGACATGTGAACACAGAACTGGAGGAGGTGAGGGAGGGGACCATGCAGATGTCTTGGAGAAGAACGTACAGGGCACAGTGTGCAAAAGCCCTGGTGGTAGCCAGTACAGATGGAGTAGGAAGGAGACTCGTAGGGTATGCAGTCAGAGGAGTGGCAGAGGGTCATTACAAAGATTTGTAGGCCACTAAAAAGATTTTGGCTTTTTCCCTCAGTGAGATGGGAAGCCAGTGGAGGTTCTTGAGGAGATAACACCGAAGCTGGAGAGAGGTTAGGTAACTGTTCCAGGGTAAGGCAGCTTTTAAGTGGCAGAAGGTGGGAGATCAGCTCCAGTGCTGAAGTTCTTAACCCTGTGCCGCCACTGAACTTCAGCCTTATTTGGGCACTGCTCTCCTGTGACTTGAGACAAAGAAACTGGGACACTGAGAAGCTATGCAGCTTGCCCAAAGCCACACAGCTGGTAAGTGACAGAGGCAGCACTGAACCTTAGTCGTCTGCAGTCGAGTTCTTTACGCCACACCGCCTCCCTCAGGTGTCTGAGCCATACTGACTTCTTGCCTGGCGGTCACCGCAGAGGGAGAGGAGGCAAACCCAAGAGCCCGTCTCGGCTTAGGGCAGCGCTGTCCCTTAGGAAGCTCCGGCCCGTGGCTCTGCGAGACTGCGGGCATCTTCCCGGGCACTGCACGGAAGAAAGGAGAGAAGACAGGCCTTTATTCGGGGTGGCCCCGAAAGCTTCCACGAGGAGCGGGTGGCACGAGGCCAGACCAGGAGCGGCAGCTGCGCGGCCCCGAGTCGCCCCTTCCCCGGCCCAGCCCACCCCGTGAGACCGGAGCTCCGCGCCGGGTGGGGCGGGAAGGCGGGACAGGGGCGGGCTTTAGCGCCGCGCCCCCGTCACGTGACGGGACCATCATGGCGGCGGCCAGAGGCCTGCCCGGCTCCCGGAAGCAGGCCGTGAGGGGCGGGCGCGCTGCTGGAACCCGAGCCGGAGCCGGAGCTAGAGCGGGGAGGGCGGCCGGGCGGCCTGGAGCCGGACGTGTCCGGAGCGTCCCCGCGGACCGGGGCAGCAGGTGAGACGGGGCCTGGGCGGGGCTCCAGCGGGTGTGGCGGCGCCCTGCGGGGGCTAGGGGGCGCAGGGAGGTGCCCGTGACCTGGGGTGGGGGATCTGATGCACGCGCATGACCCTGGAGCCACTCGAGAGGCCCACGCGGCGGGAGGGATGCCCGAGACAGAGGCGAGACACTGAGGGCAAAAACGGGCTCCCCGGCGAGGATGGGAGGTAATAGAAAAGTGTGCAGAAGCTGCTGTGGAAAAGGGCAGTAGCCCCTTTAGAACTTGCGGGACCGGGATTACTGCAGGGACTCCCTTTGCGACACTAGGCAAGGGTGGGGCGAATGCTCAGTCCTCTCCCTTCTCCTCTTACCCCTCCCTGCCCCACAGTGTTCTAGGAGACAGCTCCAGCGGGGCCACTCCTCCCACCCACCCGACTGGTCCCTCCGGTCTGAGCTCTGGGGGAGTGGAGTTGGCAGGGGGGGTTGGGTGGAGCTGCCTTCCGCTTAGACACCCAGCCCCTTGACCGCGCTATCTGGGCAATGGATGTGACTCTGACCCCTCCCCCCACTCTCTCCAGGTCGTCCGGGGGCCCACCATGCTGGTGACTGCCTACCTCGCTTTCGTAGGCCTCCTGGCCTCCTGCCTGGGGCTGGAGCTGTCAAGATGCCGGGCTAAGCCCCCTGGAAGGGCATGCAGCAATCCCTCCTTCCTTCGGTTTCAGCTGGACTTCTATCAGGTCTACTTCCTGGCCCTGGCAGCTGACTGGCTCCAGGCCCCCTACCTCTATAAACTCTATCAACATTACTACTTCCTGGAGGGTCAAATCGCCATCCTCTATGTCTGTGGCCTTGCCTCCACAGTCCTCTTTGGCCTAGTGGCTTCCTCCCTTGTGGATTGGCTGGGTCGCAAGAAGTCTTGTGTTCTCTTCTCCCTCACTTACTCTCTATGCTGCTTAACCAAACTTTCTCGGGACTACTTTGTGCTGCTGGTGGGCCGAGCACTTGGTGGGCTGTCCACAGCTCTGCTCTTCTCAGCCTTCGAGGCCTGGTACGTCCATGAGCACGTGGAGCGGCATGACTTCCCTGCCGAGTGGATCCCAGCTACCTTTGCCCGAGCTGCCTTCTGGAACCATGTGCTGGCTGTAGCAGCAGGTGTGGCAGCCGAGGCTGTGGCTAGCTGGATGGGACTGGGGCCTGTAGCACCCTTTGTGGCCGCCATCCCTCTCCTGGCTCTAGCTGGGGCCCTGGCCCTTCGAAACTGGGGGGAGAACTATGACCGGCAGCGTGCCTTCTCAAGGACTTGTGCTGGGGGCCTGCGCTGCCTCCTATCAGACCGCCGCGTGCTGTTGCTGGGCACCATTCAAGCCCTGTTTGAGAGCGTCATCTTCATCTTTGTCTTCCTGTGGACACCTGTGCTGGACCCACATGGGGCCCCTTTGGGCATCGTCTTCTCCAGCTTCATGGCAGCCAGCCTGCTGGGCTCTTCTCTGTACCGTATCGCCACCTCCAAGAGGTACCACCTTCAGCCCATGCACCTCCTCTCCCTTGCCGTCCTCATCGTTGTCTTCTCTCTCTTCATGTTGACTTTCTCCACCAACCCAGGCCAGGAGAGTCCAGTGGAGTCCTTCATAGCCTTCCTACTTATTGAGTTGGCCTGTGGGCTGTACTTTCCCAGCATGAGTTTCCTGCGGAGAAAGGTGATCCCTGAGACAGAGCAAACTGGTGTTCTCAACTGGTTCCGGGTACCCCTGCACTTACTGGCCTGCCTAGGGCTCCTTGTCCTCCATGACAGTGATCGAAAAACAGGCACTCGGAACATGTTCAGCATCTGCTCTGCCGTCATGGTGATGGCTCTGCTGGCAGTGGTGGGACTCTTCACCGTGGTCAGGCACGATGCTGAGCTGCGGGTGCCCTCACCCACCGGGGAGCCCTATGCCCCCGAGCTCTAACGCTGCTCCAGGACAAGGGAGCTGGGACAGACTCTTGACTCCCCCTCTCCAGGGCTATACAGATCTCTCTGTGATGGATTTTGTGACTTTCTGCCCTGCAGCCCCTCCTGCCAGTGCTTTGTGTTGGGGCAGACATGGGGGTGATGGACTGGAAAGAAGGTGCCAAAAGCTGCCTCTGTGTCACTCCCTTCTTCCTTCCCGTTTAAAAATAAACACTTTTAACTGGTCGTTGATTTGATTTACTCATTCTCACCTCTGTGGCCACCTCTGTAGTGTGTGGAGAGTGAGCTGCTAGAGGTTTTGAGGTGGGTTGTTGAGGTGGGATTGCCAGCAACAGGTTTGTATTCAGTACTTCTCCAGCTCACATTGAGAACTGTGGAACTGCCCCTCAGCAAAACTGGGGCCTGAGGCTCCTAGGCCCTCCTCATCTTTCTACTGTGGGGCAGTCCCCTCCCCAGTTGTCAAGCAAAATTCTTGCTCCACATGCAGGGTGAGATAGTCTCTGGAGCATGTGGGGTAGATGCCCGGTATGCCAAGCCACTGAGCAAAGATTCCAGGGACTTGGCTGCTGCTATGACCACCCTTTGGAGAAACCCAGGGCCCTTCCTACAGGAATAAGCTCACAGCTCAGCACATGCATGTCGCCTGCCTTCTGCCTCTGTGGCTGTGAATACACCATCAGTCCAGCATCATCTGTGTCCACTAGATCCTGTATCCCTGCATGATACCTAGGTGAAGGGCTGCCAAGGGGAGAGAGTGGAGAATGACTGAGATACTGGGACATCTTGTCTGTAACTGACTTCCCCACCCAGCCTGAGTGAGGGTGAGGGAGCCATCACAGCAGGAAACAGTACCAGTAAGCCAGTTCTGCGGGCCCCTCCCTGCCTCACCTCTGATTGTATCTGCCTTTCCTCCTCCCACCAAAACCTGGATTTCTCAGGGGAAGCAGAGCCAGCTTTAAAAAGGGTGGGGATGAAGAAAGGGTAGGTTCCAGGGTGTGTCCTGGAATGTGTTTGAGATGGGCACGAGGGACCCACCTGTTCTGGAAAGGGGTTGATGACCTTTCCTTGGGTCCCAGACTACTTCCCAGACAGAAAGATGCAAGATGTCCCAGGACTTGCAGGTCGCTGCCTGTGTCGAGAGATAGCATCAACTGGTACTGGAGGAACGCAGGGCGGAAGAGCTTCTGCAGGGCGAGGCTGATGGGAGGAATAAAGAGTGGTCTCGGGTCCTCAGTCAGGGCAGAAAAAAACACGTTCCCCCACCCAGGCTGCAGGGAACAGAGGTTGGGAATAAGTACAAAAAAACAGGTAACTTTTTTTTTTTTTTGAGTTGGAGTCTCACTCTGT
>NW_007258932.1:10558-13989 GCF_000164805.1 Carlito syrichta | reverse complement strand
CCAGGCGGGTCTCGAACCTGCAGGCTCAGGCAATCCACTCACCTCAGCCTCCCAAAGGCTGAGCCACCGAGCCCGGCTTGGGTAACTTTTCTACACCCCCTTCCTCTTGAGACTAAAGACAGAGTCTGTTGTAATAACTTCACTTCCTCTTTCTGCCCTGAGCTGAAGCTAAGTATATTTTATGGTTATTTGTAGATTTTGTGTCTCTATCATACTATGATTTTAAGGGGAGGAGGAAACTGTCTTTTCACTTTGTCTCCTCCATATATACACACGAGTGGGTGTTGTGCCTGTGGCTGGACTCAGTACACATCTGGAGAGGAGACAGGCCAACTTATACTTGGGCTTTTCAAGAGCTGCCACTTGGGAATTCTGTTAGACTAGAAGCTAGAACCTAGTTAATGATTTGTTGTTTTGGATGAGTAATTATTTAGGGGCCCTCACCTTCCTAATAATATGGAAATAGGGGAGCAAGAGACAGACTAATGAGGTTCCTTTAGCTTTGTCCCTGTTGAGCTTGCCTCCAAGGGGCTGGTGGCAGGTAGCATGGAGAGGGTTCTTTCCTGTGACTCACAGTATGTTAAGAGCTGGAAGGCATCTTAGGGATTATTCATTTGGCCTTTAAGATACTTTTTACTGAGTGTCTGCTATATGCTATGTATTGTACTGCTGGATGCTGGTGATGTTTTTTTTTAAACCCAAGAGGAAAATCCATTTAAAGAAAGCAATTAACTTGTCCAGGGCATGGAGCAAGTACATGGCAAAACTGAGACTAAACCTGCCTCTTGCTGCCAGCCCAGTGCCCCCTCTGTGACATGTGCTGCCTGTATCCTTTGGGCCCTCACCTACCTGTCTTTTAGCCTTTAACCTTGCTCCCCCATCCCAAGCTCTGACCCTGGAGAAGGGCAAGAGAGTGGAGGCATTTTACCATCTGGTCCACTTATGGGCATCTGTCCATATGGTTCCAATGAGGGTGTGGTTCGCCAGGTGTGCAGTCCCTGCAAAATGCTACTTTTTGGTGATGCTCCATTGAGAGGAGCTCAACATCGGGAGTGATGCTCCATCAAGAGGCAGCAAAGGGGAGGGGTTAAGAGCTTTGATCCAGGCCAGATGTGGTGGCTCACATTTGTAACCCCACACTCTGGGAGGCCAAGGTGGGAGGATCACTTGAGGCCAGAAGTTCAAGACCAGCCTGGACAATATAGTCAATCCTATCTCTAACAACAAAAAAAGTGTGGATTCAGAAGCCAAATGCCTCGTCCACATTTGGCTCTATGCTGGCAATGGTGGCTCACACTTGTAATCCCAGCACTTTTTTTTTTTTTTTTTTGGGTTGGAGTCTCACTCTGTCGCCCAGACTGGAGGGCAGGGGCACGCTCCCGGCCACTGCAGCCTCAACCTGTTGTGCTCCGGCGATCCTTCTGCCTCAACCTTCCAAGTAGCTGGAACTATAGGCACACGCTACCATGCCCGGTTCATTTTTTGATTTATTGTACAGATGCAGTCCCAGCACTTTGGAAGGCAGATGTGAGAGGACTGCCTAAGTCCAAGGGTTTGAGACTAGCATGGACAACTCGGAGAGATTTCATCTCTACAATAAATTTAAAAATTAGCCAGGCGTGGTGGTACATGCCTGTAATTCTAGCTACTCAGAAGGCTGAGGTGGAATGATCGCCTGAGCCCAGTAGCTTGAGGCTGTGGTGGCCATGAGCATGGCACTGCACTCCAGCTTGGGTGACAGAGTGAGACTCCGACTAGAGTGAGACTCCGACTAAAGAACAAACAAACAAATCTGGCTCCACCACTCTGTGTCTCAGTTACCTCAGGGAGAGGATAGTACAGTTTCAGCCCCGTAGGGCCCTTGTGAGGATTAAATGCATGATTGTACTTAAGTGCTTAGAACAGTACTTGGTCCATAGTATAAGCACTGCATAAGTGTTTGCTTTTATATTTTATTTTTCAACTTCTCCAATCCAGCTGAGCCTTTCTGGGTCTGAGTGTGAGAATGAGTGGACAGGGCTGTAATGGGTGCAGCGGTGTTTATGCTCGGTCCTGGCACAGTTGGAAGTATCAAGCTATAGGAGAGGTCTTATACTATGTCTGGGCTGTGTGAGCAGCTGAGTTGAGTGTCACTATGTTCCACTTGAACTCATTTCCTCTTCCTCAAGTGGGAAGGTCAGCTTGGGGTCAGACTGACTATACACCACTATCTTTCACTAAGAGGCTCCTGATTTTCTGAATTTCCATCCAGCTGGACACATGATTATTTGATCTGGAGCTTTGAAGCAATCCTGAGGAGAGAAGAGAAACATCCCAAGGAGCCAGGAGCCAATGGACAACCAGGCAGGACTAAGGCATGAGGACAGTCCAGGGTTCTGAGGCCTGGCTGATGACCTCTTCCTGGAAATTTGGTCCCTGCCCTGGGAGGGGAAGGGGCTTTGTCTAGGCTCCACATCCCATTGCTCTTCCCCTAACCTCAGTCCTGTGGTCCTCCCTGTACTTTTTATTATTTTCTGCTAACACCGCCCCACAGAACCACAGAATAGAAATATAAAACAAACAAAAGTTTGTCATGTTGAGATCAGATCTGATGTTATAAAAATATCTCGGCCAGGCGCAGTGGCTCACGCCTATCAACCCAGCACTTTGGGGGCCTGTGGTGAGAGGACTGCCTGAGCCCACAGTTCGAGACCAGCCTGGGCAACTTGGTGAGACCTCATCTCTACAATAAGTCAAAAAACTAGCCAGGCATGGTGGTGTGTGCCTGTAGTTCCAGCTACTTGGAAGGGTGAGGCGGAAGGGTCACCAGAGCCCAGCAGGTTGAGGCTGCAGTGGCCGTGACTGTACTACTGCCCTCCAGCCTGGGTGACAGAGTGAGACTCCAACTCAAAAAAAAAAATCTCACATTTGCCTTTTTTTCTTAAATAAAGTTACAGGGTCTCATTGTAGAAATAGGCATTTAATATAAGTATGTGAATATAAGTATGTTATATGACAACATACATACTGGTATATAAATATACATCTGACCATCAAACAACAGCAAATACCAACCCCCTATGTAGCTGAAAATTCACATACAGCTTTTATATGAGATGGAGTCTCCCTATATCACCCAAGCTTATCTCCAACTTCTGAGCTCAAGCAATCCTCCTATCTCAGCCTCCTCAGTAGCTGGGACTACCAATGTGCACCACTTTGCCTGGCTAATTTATTAATTTTTTTGCTTACTGTTGCTACCTCTGATGATAATTTTTTTTTTTCTTTTGAGTTGGAGTCTCACTCTGTCACCCAGACTGGAATGCAGTGGCCACTCCCGGCCACCGCAGCCTCAACCTGCTGGGCTCTGGCGATCCTTCCGCCTCAGCCTTCTGAGTAGCAGGAACTACAGGCATGCGCTACCACACCTGGCTCATTTTTGATTTATTGTG
>NW_007258932.1:9174-10538 GCF_000164805.1 Carlito syrichta | reverse complement strand
GGTCTCAAACCCGCGGGCTCAGGCAATCCACTCACCTCAGCCTCCCAAAGGCGCGGGTTTACAGGCTGAGCCACCGAGCCCGGCTGAGATGGGGTCTTGTTATGTTGCCCGGTCTGGTCTCAAACTCCTGGCCTCAAGCAGTTCTCCTGCCTCAGCCTCCCACAGTGCTGGGATTACAGGCATGAGTCACCAAATCCAACCAGTTTGATGGATTTTTACAAAGAGAACACACTTGGTTTTTTTGTTTTGTTTTGTTTTGTTTTTGAGTTGGAGTCTCACTCAGTTGCCCAGACTGGAGTGCAGTGGCTGCTCCCAGCCACCACAGCCTCGACCTGCTGGGCTCCGGCGATCCTTCCGCCTCAGCCTTCCAAGTAGCTGGAACTACAGGTGTGCACTACCACGCCCAGCTAATTTTTTGATTTATTGTAGAGATGAGGTCTCGCCAAGTTGTCCAGGCGGGTCTCGAACCCGCGGGCTCAGGCAATCCACTCATCTCAGCCTCCCAAGGCGCGGGATTATAGGCTGAGCCACCAAGCCTGGCTGAGAACACACTTTGGTTTTTTTTGTTTGTTTGTTTGTTTTTTTGAGTTGGAGTCTCACTCTGTCGCCCAGACTGGAGTGCAGTGGCTGCTCCCGGCCACCGCAGCCTCGACCTGCTGGGTTCCGGCGATCCTTCCGCCTCAGCCTTCCAGGTAGCTGGAACTACAGGCGCGTGCTACCACGTCCGGCTAATTTTTTTGATTTATTGTAGAGATGAGGTCTCATTGCCCAGGCGGGTCTCGAACCCGCGAGCTCAGCCTCACCTCAGCCTCCCAAAGGTGCGGGATTACAGGCTGAGCCACCGAGCCCGACTTCACTGTAACCTTTTACTCCTTAGCTCAAGTGATCCTCCTGCCTGAGCTTCCCAAGTAGCTGGGATGACAGGTATGTGCCACCGTGCTTGGCTAATTTTTTTGATTTTGTGTGTGTGTGTGTGTAGAAATGAGTTCTCACTTGTTGCCTAGGCTGGTCTCAAACCCCTGGGCTCAGGCAATCCTCTCACCTCGGCCTCCCAAAGTGCTGGGATAAGCCAGGCATGAGCCACCACACCCAGCAGAAACTTATTATTGTAAGAAATAGAAAAGAGAGAGGACTGCCTGAGTCCAGGAGTTTGAGATCAGCCTGGGCAACTTGGTGAGACTTCGTCTCTACAATAAATAAATAAAAAATTAGCCAGGCATGGTGGCACATGCCTGTAGTTCCAGCTACTTGGAAGGCCGAGGCGGAAGGATAGCCTGAGCCAGCAGGTTGAGACTGTGGTGGCTGTGAGCATGCCACTACACTCCAGCCTGGGCAACAGAGTAAGACTCCAACTCAAAAAAAAA
>NW_007258932.1:1608-9154 GCF_000164805.1 Carlito syrichta | reverse complement strand
ACCAGCCTGGGCATCTTGGTGAGACCTCATCTCTACAATAAATCAAAAAATTAGCCAGGCGTGGTGGCATGTGCCTGTAGTTCCAGCTACTTGTAAGGCTGAAACGGAAGGATCGCCTGAGCCCATCAGGTCGAGGCTGCGGTGGCTATGAGGCTGCAGCCTGGCGACAGAGTGAGACTCCAACTCAAATAAATAAATAAATATACTGGGGGGAAAAGTCTTAGAACACTTACTACACAACATGTAAATGAGCATGATTGCCAAGGTGTAAGCAAGAGGAAGAGTACAAAGAGAGCTGATGGATTAATTAGTCAAACACGTATAATCATCTTCCTAGGGAGTCCCCTGCCCTACAGGAGATCTATCTACAATGCCTGTAACACACAGCACCTGCATTATTACCGTTCCAATGCTGAGTTTTTTGGAGAGGTGGTTGTTCTCTTTCTTTCCTTTCTTTTTTTTTTTTTTTTTTTTTGAGTTGGAGTCTCACTCTGTCGCCCCGACTGGAGTGCAGCAGCTGCTCCCGGCCACCGCAGTCTCGACCTGCTGAGCTCTGGCGATACTTCTGCCTCAGCCTTCCAAGTAGCTGGAACTACAGGCGCGTGGTACCACGCACAGCTAATTTTGATTTATTGTAGAGATGAAGTCTCATCTGCCCAGGCAGGTCTCCAACCCACCGGCTCAGGCAATCCACTCACCTCAGCCTCCCAAAGCGCGGGGCTACAGGCTGAGCCACTGGCCCGGCTCCTTTCTGTCTTTTTTAACAGATGGTCTTCTCTGCCAGAGTCTCAGCTCTTAAAAGAGCTCTGGGATGCTGAAGAAAGATGAGTTATCCAGTAGAGTTGAACAGGAAAACGCTGATGCCCAGTTTTGAGCTGAATTCTTGGGCAGAGGAAAAAAGAGAAGCAGAGCCAGATGAATCTGTACGTTTGGGGAAATGGTTAGTACTTACCAAACATCAGAGACTGTGAAAGATCCCAGGGAATGAATGTTCCTAGTTCTCCCAGTCACCCTACCCCAGCCCAACCCTCTATCCCCCATCAAAGAGAGCTAGATTCTATCTTCCTCATACCAGAGAGAGAGAGAGATGGAGGTCGCCACAAGTAGTCATTACAGTGGCCCCACAAAACTATATTTTAAAAGAATGTCGTAGACGGCTACGCCCTTTGTTCTTAGCAGCTCACACCCCGTGAGTGTCCAAGTTAGTTCTTTTTGTTGTCTAGTCTCTTTCATATCTCTTGAAATTCAAAACCTTGAGGCTGGGCTCGGTGGCTCTGCCTGTAATCCCAGCACTTTGGAAGGCCGAGGTGAGTGGGTTGCCTGAGCCCACGGGTTCGAGACCAGCCCGGGCAACCTGGTGAGACCTCGTCACTTCAGTAAATAAATAAATAAATAAAAGCCGGGCGTGGTAGCGCGCGCCTGTAGTTCCGGTTACTTGGAAAGCTGAGGCAGAAGGATCACCTGAGCCCAGCAGGTCGACGCTGAGGACACCATGAGTATGCCACGGCACTCCAGCCTGGGCGACAGAGTGAGACCCAACAACAACAACAAAAAAAGAAATTCAAACCAAACCCTTGCCTGAGCTCTGAAAATAAAGGGGAGAAGAATACAAAGGGCTGGGCTTCTTGATAGCGACGGGCAGCTGAGGAGCTCAGCGCTGAACCGAAGTCAGAGGAAACCCGCGCCCCCAAGAGGCCCTAACGCCGGGAGCAGCAGGAGCCCGCCGGGCGCCACGCGACGCGGCGGGTAAACTACAACTCCCAGCATGCTGCGCGCATGACGCCACGCGCTCTCGCTGATTGGTCGCTGGGGATATTTGAAAGGAGGGGCTGGCGCGGAAAGCGAAGGTTACGTTTCGGGTCCTCGCAGAATACTCGTCCGGAAGGTAAGTCCTTGGGAAGAAGGGAGGCTTCTAGGCGGAAAGGCGGCGAGGACCTCGTCAGCGTATGTACCCGCCGAGGCGAATGGGGTCCCCAACCTGGGGGCCGGCTCTTCGAGGGGGTGTCGGGAGAGCTTGGGACGGGACGTCCCGGTGGGCGCTGAAGAGCTCCGCGGGGGCCTCGGGGTAGGGCGGGGAAGTGGTGAGGAGACGTGGGCGGGACCGGCTCCGGGCCAGGAAGCGCGGAAGCGTCACTTAATAACGGGAGCCCGGGGTCCTCGGCATGGGTCTTACCCCCGATAGGATTTCTGGTGGGATTATTTGCCTCCTTCCACGGCCTTCAAGCCCTTCTCCCTTCCTCAGTTAGCTTCATTACGAATATTCTCAGCTTTCTCTAATTCGTCTCCTCTTCCCTAGCTCTCCGGCGTCATGAGGAACTTAAAAGGAGTTAACTTTGGGACTCTGCTAAGCAGCAAGAGGGAGGCTGAAGAGTTGCTGTCGGACTTGAAGGTGGGGATGCTGTCTGCCTCGGGATACACCTGGCTTTCCAAACTGAGCTGTTTTGTGTTTTGCTTATGTTGAAGAGCCACATAAGTAGGAACACTCCTCTGGGCAACTCTATTTCTAGTTACTTTACTTACTTGCCTCTTTCCCTCCTTTGCTGACCCTATTCCTATCTTTCTCTCTTCCCAGGAGTTCCTGTCCAAGCCTCCATCTGCTTTTCCCAGCTGCCGATCTGATGCTGAGAAGAGACAAGTTTGTGATGCCATACTCAGGGCTTGCAACCAGCAGCTGACTGCCAAACTAGCCTGCCCTGTGCACCTGGGGAGCCTGCTGGAGCTGGCAGAGCTGGCCTGTGATGGCTACTTGGTGTCCACCCCCCAGCGCCCTCCCCTCTACCTGGAACGCATTCTCTTCATCTTACTGCGGAACGTTGCTGCACAAGGGAGCCCAGAAGCCACACTGCGGCTGGCTCAGCCCCTCCATGACTGCTTGGTGCAGGGCTCTCGCCAGGCTGCTCCCCAGGACTATGAGGCTGTGGCTCGAGGCAGCTTTTCTCTGCTCTGGAAGGGGGCGGTAGCCCTGTTGGAGCGACGAGCTGCCTTCTCAGCTCGCCTGAAGGCCTTGAGCTTCCTAGTACTCTTGGAGGATGAAAGTTCCCCTTGTGAGTTTCCTCACTTTGCTTCTCCAACAGCCTGTCGGGCGGTAGCTGCTCATCAGCTCTTTGATGCCAGTGGGCATGGTCTAAGTGAAGCAGATGCTGATTTCCTAGATGACCTGCTCTCCAAGCATGTGATCAGAGCCTTGGTGGGTGAGGGTGAGGGCCCTCCCGGTGCTCTTTCTCCTCAGAGGGCCCTCTGCCTTTTGGAGCTCACCTTGGAACTCTGCCGTCGCTTCTGCTGGAGCCGCCACCACAACAAAGCCACCATCGCAGTGGAGAAGGCTCATGGCTACCTGAGGAACACCAGGCTAGCCCCCTGCCTCCAGTTGTGCCAGATGGGAGTTGAGCTGCTGCAGGTTGGGGAGGAAGGACCAGAGGCAGTGGCCAAGCTTCTGACTGAGGCATCAGCTGTCCTGAACGCTAGCATGGAGGCACCGTCACCCCCACTTCGGGCATTGTATAGCAGCTGCCAGTTCTTCCTTTCTGGCCTAGAGCGAGGAACCAAGAGGCACCATGGATCTGATGCTATTCTGAGCCTCTTTGCTTTTCTTGGAGGATACCGCTCCCTTATCCAGCAGCTGCAGGAGGATGGTGTGAGTTAAGGACCTGGAGGTGGGAGGGGATGTGGGTCTGTGGATTCACTACCAGCCTGGGGTCTTTGGTGGGATATGGAAGCCCAAGCGCCTTCTATGGAAAGCTGCTCTCTGGACTATGCCTGGCCAGCCAGCAAGCAGCCTACCTAGTCTGTCCTGAGAGGGCAGTGGTCCCTCCTGATGTCCTTCCCCCTGCTCCCTGGGCTGTGTCAGCTCTCCAGGACTCTGGACCAGTCTTCAGCTTGGAACTCACTCATTATCTCTTCCCCTTAAACCAATCCCCTACTTCCTTCCTCAGGTCTGTGGGGTCTCCTCCAAGCAGCAGCAATCTTTGCTTCAGGTGCACTTTCAGGGACTTCACCTCTACACAGTGGTGGTTTATGACTTTGCCCAAGGCTGTCAGGTATCATCTGGGAATCAGGAAACCTGGACCAGGGTCCTAGGGTCTGGGGTTGCTCCACTGCCCTCGGTAGGGCTTTGGAATTGCTTTGGCTTTGGGTGTGGGGTGGGGTAGAGGTCACGTTGGACCCTCAAGCTCTTCTCTCTTCAGGTAGCTGATTTGACTGACCTGGCCCAGCTAGTGGAGAGTTGCAAATCGACTGCCATCTGGATGTTGGAGGCCTTAGAGGGCCTGTCGGGCCAAGAGCTGACTGACTACATGGGGATGACTGGTTAGTGTCCCGGGGCCCCAAGTACAGGGTTTGGGGGAGGGTCATCACTCACTAGGCAGGTGAATAGTACTTGCTTGCTGGTTCTGACCACTGTGGGGGCTCCTTATGGTTGTAGGCATGGAAGAGGTGTTTATATCAGTTGCTCTATACTTAATAGCAGTAGAGAAGTGATGAAGCTAACTTGTAACAGCAGATGCTCATTTTTTTCCTCATTGACTTTGAAATCCGATTTGGTATTTGTTTCATGAAAGCATTTGTACCAGGTATGCAGCTTTTTATGTTTCTATTTTATTTTATTATTCTGAGTTGGGGTCTCACTCTGTCACCCAGGCTAGAGTACAGTGGCATGATCATGGCTCACCACTGCCTTGACCTCCTAGGTTCAGCCAGTTCTTTCACCTCAGCTTCCTAAGCAGCTGGGACTACAGGCGTGCACCACCACGCCCTGCTAATTTTTTAATTTTTTTGTAGGGATAAGGTCTTGCTGTGTTGCGTAGGCTGGTCTTGAACTCCCAGCCTCAAGAATATTTATAACTTAATTTTTTTAGAAAGCAGGGTTTATTTTTATTGAGAGGACAGAAAAGCTCCCAGGAGGGGACCCAAGGGAGTTGCCCATAACTTACGTTTTTAGAAACCAAGTAAAACATCTACATGGTTCACAATTCAAATTGTACAAAAGGATATACAGTGAAAAGTCCCTCTCCCACTCCTTTTTTTTTTTTGAGTTGGAGTCTCCCTCCGTCACCCAGACTGGAGTGCAGTGGCTGCTCCCAGCCACCATAGCCTTGACCTGCTGGGCTCCAGCGATCCTTCCACCGTTCCCGGCCACTGCAGCCTCGCCTGCTGGGTTCCGGCGATCCTTCCACCTCAGCCTTCCAAGTAGCCAGAATTACAGGCATGAGCTATCACGCCCAGCTGATTTTTTGATTTATTGTAGAGATGAGGTCTCACTGCCCAGGTGGGTCTCGAACCCGCGGGCTCAGGCAGTCCACTCACCTCAGCCTCCCAAAGACGCGGGATTACAGGCTGAGCCACCGAGCCCAGCTAATACTTAAGGTTTTAATCACAGTGCAATGAAAGCACAAAGAGCTTCCAGAAAGATATATATATTCTCTCTCTCTCTCTCTCTCTCTCTCTCACTCCCCCCCCCCCCATTTCTTTTCTTTAAAAGACAAAAAATCACCAAGCTATCAAGTAAGCATCCATTTCAGGATAATTTGGTTTAAGATCAATTCAGAGTTTGGATTTTCAGAGTTAAACAATTTGGGCAAACGAGGAATTTTCTGAGCAGGTCCCAGGGTATCCACTTAGAAATGGAAAGAAGAATTATTTTACATTTGTTATGTTGTGTTGGAGAGAATGGAAGTTTTTCTTGCATCCCAAACCACGGGGACTTGAAAATGTCTATGAAGTCCACAAATGAGCCCAGGAGGAAGTGGCCTTGCCTGGGCTCCTGGAAGCCATCTGTGGACCTTTTTTTCCTGTTGTGGGCCTGCGGGCCTCCCCTCAAGTGCTGGGACGTCCAGAGGACCCCACAAAACACAGGCTCGTCAGAAATGGACCCAGTCCCACTCACCCCATGCAGAATGGCCAGTGAGGACCGCACATTCCAATCTGCAGGAGAGTGAGTCTAGCTAGCGGGGAGGATGGAGGTGTAGTGGGGAGCAATGGATGAGGGTGATGGGGAAGCACTGTGAAACTGTCACTAATATCACACCTGCAATAATCACACACAGTGTGCCCATTTAGCAGAAGATGAGGGGCTCCCTTGGGCTCCAGGAAGCTGCCAAGATACATTCTCCTATCCAAGTCTGAGGCTCTGGGCTGAAGCCCAGAGCAGTTAAAATAATTTCTCCATCAAATCACTCTTGTGAAAAAAGGAGTATGTTCCAGTCTCCTCTTAACTGATGAAAGTCACTTGAGTCCACACATAGCAGAGTCTCTGGGGGCTCCAGTGGCCCCACCAATATGTGTGGAATAAGGCAAAGGGGAGACAAAAAGGAGGTCCTAAAAAAGCACCCCACACCTGTTCTCGCTACTGCATCTGGGACTATTCCCTTAACAGTTTGCAGATGCTGGGCAGGAAAAACAAGCAGATGCTGGACTGTCCTGGCAGAGGCAGGTGATGGACTTTCTGAAGCTTAAGGGGGATCCCCGAGCCTCTCTTCTCCCTGGAAGCCCCTGAAGCAACAGTTCCTCCCACCACCACTATGGCAGGTGTCTTGGCCAGCTGCAGCTCAGCCCCTGAGTTGACCGGTCTTGGGAGATACCAGGTTCATTGTCCAGGGCAGCTGATTGCAAATAGCATGCTACCTGTCCACAGGAAGACCCACTGCGTGGCTCAGTCCATTCTCCTGGGGCTGTTGCTTCTCAGTAGAGTTTTGGTGACAGAACACAACACTCAGCATGTGGGAACTAACTTGGTGAAGACCTGTAATCTAGAATGCCTTCCTCATTCATCCTTACCTTTCTAAACCCTGTAAAAATGTTCTATGCTGGCAGTTCCCCATCTGTGGGCCTAGCATCCCTGGGTCCTTGAAGGCGAAGCAGTGGGGATTCAATATTATCTCATGACTCCATAGAATGAAATCTCATCTCCTAAGACCTCAGCCTCTGCTCCCCTCTCCTCCTTGACTCCCCCCACCCCACACTCCCTCTGCATGGAGTAGAGGGGATGTGTGCTGGGGGCTGGGTAGAAGAACACAGCGAAGGGAATCTCCTTATTTTTGAACTATGGACTTGGGGATTTTGCTTCCAAGAAACCACAGATAAATAGGACGAAGTCACGCATTACTGGGGAAACTGCAGGCTTCTGAGTCAGCCTAGATTTAAAAATCCCCTCCACCATCCACTTGATAACCTCAGGCAAGTTACTTCATCATTCTGAACCTCAGTTTTTCTCTATCTATCTGTGAAATGGGTATCATGAGAAGAGAACTATGAGATAACCAATGCAAAGCACCCAACAGAGTGCTTGGCACACTGTTAGTTCCAGACCCCCAAAACTCCAACTCAGCTTCAAAAGTAGAGTTAAACCAAAGTGATGCCTTATCCACAGTCAGAAAAAAGCACGAGGACATTCCATGGCCAGGCTACCCTCCAACGACGAGTGTCCTGGCTAGCCCTCCTCACTCGTGTACGAGCCTTCCCTCTCCACATCTTTTTAAAGCCATTTTCCCACAGCAGAAAAGATTGGCAGTGACAATTTCAAACCAGATTTATGAAAACCCATAACTAGAAG
>NW_007258932.1:0-1588 GCF_000164805.1 Carlito syrichta | reverse complement strand
CTCGAACCCGCGGGCTCAGGCAATCCATTCACCTCAGCCTCCCAAAGTGCTGGGATTACAGACTGAGCCACCGAGCCCAGCTGAGAACACACTTTGTAATCAACATTTAAGTCAAGAAATAGAGCATGACTTATATCCCAGAAAATTCTTCCTACCTTCCCCTTCTAGTCACCACCCCCGACCAACAACCACTATCCTAATAGCTTTGCCTATTTTTATACTTCATAATGAATTTCCTCCTCATCTTACAAAAAGCATGGCCTTTTAGTTTAAATCACATGACCCCAAGGAGTTCGGTCATGGGAAGGTTCTGGAGAACTTTTCATATTCTCAATGGTTGAACCTAGCCGTAGAGATGAAAATATCAGAAATCACAAAAAAATTAATATGAAAATTCTTCCCACAGAGAACTGAAGACTGACTCTTCTTCCCCCACCCATTTATGTTAATAGTCAAGAAGCTGCATTATGAGTTATTATAATTTATTTATTTGACAAATATTTCTTGAGTACCTACTATGTGCCAAGCACTATTTGGGGTACTTACACGTGTCAGTAAACAAAGATCCCTGCCACATTCTGGTTTGGGAAGAAAAGATAAACAAGAGACTTATTAAGTGAATTATCAACATGTTAGAAAGTCATAAGAAATACAGGGAAAGAGAAAAGTAGAATGGGATAAGAAGAACTAGGGGTCCAGGGTGTGTGAGGGGGACAAGTCACTATCTTTTCTGTAGCCATGAGGTTTCCTTTGTTGCCCAGGCTGGTGTTGAACTCGCCTCAGGTGATCCTCCTGCCTTGTGCTCCTAAAGTGCTGGGATTACAGGTGTGAGCTGCCATGCCCAGCTACAAGTTACTACCTTAAATCGGTGATCAGGGTAGCCTCGTTGAGAGGCTGACTGCACAGAGACTTGGAGGATGTGAGGGAATTAGCCTGAGGCAGGAGAAGGTCTGGCTTATACAAGTACAGGGAGGCTGGGTGGTGTGGGTTCGACTTACTGGAATGAGGGTACAGGCCAGTTTGGAGCAAGAAGGGGAGAGCCGCCCCTTCCTCATCTCTTAGCAGTGGGGGCTCCTGCCTGGCCTAGAAGCTGCTGAGCTAGCCACAGGGTGAGTGTCTGCTGCCTCTCCAGCCAGAGAGGACTGTGGGAACCCTTCCCATGGTCAGCTGTCCTTTCTCTCCCCTGCAGCCTCCTACACCAGTAACTTGGCCTACTGCTTCTACAGTCACAAGCTCTATGCCGAAGCCTGTGTCATCTCTGAGCCACTCTGTCAACATCTGGGCTTGGCAAAGCCAGGCATCTATCCTGAGATGCCTCCTGAGAAGGTACCAGGGAGTGAGAAGGGCAGGAAGCGGGGAATGTGGAGGTGGGGCTTGAGTAGCAGGAAAGGGCCTAGCCAGGATCCTGCCTTGGCATTGGTGTTTGAACCAGTGTGTTGGCACCAGTACCTGGGGCGGTGTTGCCCAACCCTCACTTGTACCGTTTCTTTTTTTTTTTTGAGTTGGAGTCTCAGTCTGTCACTCAGATGGGAGTGCAGTGGCTGCTTCCGGCCACCGCAGCCTCGACCTGCTGGGCTCTGGCGATCCT
>NW_007258931.1:5966-12489 GCF_000164805.1 Carlito syrichta | reverse complement strand
CTGACTAAAGTTGCGAGTTACCTAGCTAGCCAGTTGGCTAGCCACTTGAATTAATTAGCTGACTTAATCAAGTAGCCAGCTGGTTAGCCAGCAGACTCAACTAGCTGACATAATTTAACCAACTGGCAAGTGAACTGATATAACTAGTTGACAATACTAGCTAACCTGGTGGCTTGCCAGCTGACTTAACAAGCTAGATACTGAGCTAGTCAGCTGGGAAGCCAGATGAATTAACTAGCTGACTTAAATAGCTAGCCAACTGGCTAGCCAACTGACTTAACTAGTTTGCTACCTAGCTAGCCAGCTGGCAAGCCAGCTGACTTAACTAGCTCACTTAAATATCTGGCTTGCTTGCTAGTCAGCTGTATGTATTAGCTTGCTATATAGCTAGGCAGCTGGCTAGACAGCTGACTTAACTAGGTGACTTAACTAGCTAGCTAACTTGCTGGACAGCTGACATAATTAGTTAGCTACCTAGCTAGTAAACTGTATAGCAAAATGACTTAAGCAAGTTACTTAACTAGCTAGCCAGCTGGCTTGACAGCTGACATAACTAGCTAGCTACCCAGCTAGCCAGCTGTCTAACCAGCTGACGTAACTAGGTTATTTTAACTAACTAGCCATCTTGCTAGCTGGCTTACATAACTGCATAACTACCCTAGTTAGCCAGCTGGATAGCCAACTGACTTAACTAATTAGCTACCTACATATCTTTCTGGCTTGTCAGCTGACTTAACTACCTAGCTTTCTAGCTAACCAGTTGACTGGCGAACTTACTTAACTAGGTGACAACTAGCAAGCCAGCTAGCTATCCAGCTAACTTTACTAGATATCTACCCAGCTAGGCAGGTGGGTAGCCAGCTGACTTAACTAGCTGACTTAGCTAGCTAGCCAGCTGACGTAACTAACTGACTTATCTATCTAGGTACCTAGCAAACCAGCTGACTTTACTAGTGAAATAACTAGCTAGCTGACTTAACGAGCTGACTTAACTAGCTAACTAGCTGACATAACTAGCTGACTTAACTAGCTGGCTACCTAGCTACCCAGTTTACCTTACTAGCTGAAATAACTAGCCAGACAACTCTCTAGTCATCTGAATTAACTAGCTTTTTAACTATCTAGCTAGTTGGCTAGCCAACTGACTTAATGAGGTAACAACTAGCTAGACACCTGGTTAGCCAGCTGATTAATCAACAGGTTGATTAACGTTCTAGGCAGTGGCCAGCCAGGTGACTAAACTAGGTGTCTTAACTAGTTATCCAGCTGGCTAGCCAGCTGACTTAAGTAGCTCTCTAACTCTCTGGCCATCTGAATAGCCAGCATTCTTAACTGTCTGACTTAAGTAGCTAGTCCTCTGTCCAACCAACTGACTTAAGTAGGACACTACCTAGCAAGCCTACTGGCTAGCCAGATGAGTTAACTAGCTCTCTTAACTAGCAGACCTGCTTTCTAGCCAGTTGAATTAAGTAGCTTGCTACAAAGCTATCCAGCTGGTTATCCAGCAGAATTAACTAGGTGACTTATCTAGCTAGCCAGCTGTCTAGCTAGCTGACTGAAATAGCAAGCTATATAGCTAGCCAGTGGGCTAGTCAGCTGACTTATCTAGATGACAACTATCTAATCAGATGGCTATACAGTTGACATAGTTAGATAGCTACATAGCTGGAAAGATGTCTAGTAGGCTGACTTAACAAGGTGACTTAACTATCTAGCCAGCTGACTTAATTGCCTACCTATGTAGCTAGCCATCAGGCTAGACAGCTGACTAAACTAGCTGAATTAACGAAGTAGCCAGGTGGCTAGCCAGTAGACTTAACTAGCTAGCTACCTAGATAGACAGCTGGATAGCCTGCTGACTTAACTAGCTGACATAACTAGACGCCTGATTGCTAGTCAACTGAATTAACTAGTTACCTACATACATAGCCCAATGGTTTGCCAGCGGACCTAACTATCTAACTACCTAGGTAACCTGCTGGACAGCGAGTTGACTTTATTAGGTGACTTAACTAGCTAGCCAACTTACCTAACTAGCTGGCTTAACTAGCTAGGTACATGCTTAGTCAGCTGACTTAACTTGCTGCATTAACTAGCTAGTTCCCTAGCTAGCTATCATATAGCTAGCTGACAGTTAGCAAGCTGACATATTAGCTGAATTAACTAGCTAGCTACATAGCTATCCAGCACATTTAACTAGCTGAAATAACTAGTGACCAGCTGTCTACCCATTTGACGTAATTAGCTTTTTAATAGCTAACCAGCTGTCTAGACAACTGACTTAACGAGCTGACTTAACTAGATAGACAACTGGTTAGCCAGCTGACTAAACTAGCTGACTTACCTAGCTTGCCAGATGGCTAGACAGCTGACTTAATTGGCTAGCTACCTAGCTAGCCAGCAACCTAGCCAGCTGACATAACTAGCTGACTTAACGAAGTAGCCAGCTGTCTAGCCAACATATTTAACTAGCTAGTTACCTAGCTAGACAGCTGGAAAGCCAGGTGACTTAACTAGGTGACATAACAAGATAGCCTCATGGCTAGCCTGGTCACTTAACTAAATACATACCTACATAGCCTGCTGGCTTCCCAGCTGAATTAACTACCTAGCTAACATGCTGGCCAGTGAGCTGACTTAACTGCGTGACTTAACTAGCTAGCCAGCTGGCTTGCCAGCTGATTTAACTAGCTAACTACCCTGCTTTGCAGCTGGCTGGAGAGCTGACTTATCTAAATGACTTAACTAGCTAGCTACGTAGCTAGCCAGATGACTTAACTAGCTGACTAAACTAGATAACTGCCTAGCTAGCTAGCTAGCAGGGCAGCTGACTTAACCAGCTTAATTATCCTGCTAGCCAGCTGGCTGACCAGCTGACTAACTAGCTGACTTAAGTATCTAGAGTGCTGGCTGGTCAGCTGAATTAACTAGTTGACTTAACCAGCTAGCCAGCTGGCTAGGCAGGTGACTTAACTAGCTAGCTACCTAACTAACTAGCTTGGAAGCCAGCTGAATTGACTAGCTGACTTAGCTTTCTAGCCAGCTGGCTAGCCAGATGACATAACTAGCTTGCTACCTAGCTAGCCAGGTGGGAAACCTGCTGAATTACCTAGTTGATTTAATCTGCTAGCAAACTGGCTAACCAGTTGACTCAACTAGCTGACAACTAGTTAGCCAGAAGGCTAGCCAGCTGATATAAAAAGCTCTCTACATAGCTAGCTAGTTGGCTAGCCTGCTCACTTAACTAGCTGACTTAATTACCTAGCAAGCTGGATAGCCAGCTGAAATATCTAGCTTGCTACTTAGCTAGCCAACTGGCTAGCCAACTGACTTAACTAGCTGATATAAATAGCTGGCCTGCTTGCTTGTCAGCTGAATTAACTTGCTATATAGTTAGTCATCTGGCTATCCAGTTGACTAAACTAAGTGATTGCTTAGTTAATTAGCAAGATAGCTGAGTTATTTAGCAAGTTACACGGGTAGCCAGCTGGATAGCCAACTGACTAAACTAGGTGACTTAACTAGCTAGCCAGCGGTCTAGACTGCTGACATAACTATCTAGCTACCTAGCTAGCCAGTTGTCTAGCCAGCTGACTTAAATAGCAAGCTACCTAGCTAGCCAGCTGGTTAGCCAGCTGACTTAACTATGTGACTTAACTAGGTAGCCAGCTGGCTGGACTGCTGACATAATTGGCTAGCTCCATAGCTAGCAAGCTGTATACCAGCTGACTTAACTAGGTTACTTAACTAGCTAGCCAGCTAGCTGGACAGCTGACATAACTAGCTAGCTACACAGCTGGCCAGCTGTCTAGCCAGCTGACTTATGTAGGTTACTTAACTAACAAGCCTGCTGGCTATCAGGCTTACATAACTGCCTAGCTACCTAGTTAGAAAACTGGATAATGAGCTGACTTAACTAGTTAGCCACCTACATATCCCGCTGACTTGCCAGCTGACTTAACTTCCTAGCTTTCTAGTGAAGTAGCTGGCTAGCGAGCTGATTTAACTAGGTGACTTAACTAGCTAGCCAGTTAGCTAGCCAGCTGTCTTAACTAGCTATCTACCCAGTTAGGCAGGTGGCTAGCCAGCTTATTTAACTAGCTGACTTAGCTAGCTAGCCAGATGATGTAACTAGCTGACTTAACTCTCTAGCTACCTTAGCAAACCCAGCTGACTTCAATAGCTGAAATAACTAGCTAGCATCCTAGCTAGCTAGCTGACTTAACCAGCTGACTTAACTAGCTACCTAGCGGACATAACTAGCTGACTTACTACCTGGCTACCTAGCTAGCTAGTTGACTTTACTAGCTAAAATAACTAGCCAGAAAACTGTCTAGCCATTTTAATTAACTAACTTTTTATCTAGCTAGCGAGCTGGCTAGGCAGCTGATTTAACGAGGTAACTTAACTAGCTAGCCAGCTGGTTAACGAGTTGATTAATCAACTAGATGATTAAGGTGCTAGACAGCTGGCCAGCAAGGTTGAGTAAACTGGCTGTCTTAACTAGTTATGCAGCTGGCTAGCCAGCTGACTTAACTAGCCCTCTAGCTCTCTAGCCATCTGGATAGCCAGCTTTCTTAACTAGCTGACTTAATTAGCTAGCCAGCTGGCTAACCAACTGACTTTACTAGCTCACTACTGAGCTAGCCAGCATGCTAGCCAGCTGAATTAACTAGCTGTTTTAACGTGCTTGCCTGCTTTCTATCCAGTTGAATTAACTAGCTTGCTACATAACTAGCCAGCTGTCTATCCAGCTGAATTAACTAGGTGACTTATCTTGCTTGCAAGCTGTCTTGTGAGCTGTCTTAACTGGCAAGCTACTTAGCTAGCCAGCTGGCTAGTCAGCTGAATTGACTTGGTCATTTAACTATCTAGCCAGCAGTCTCGAAAGCTGACATAATTAGCTAGTTACCTAGCTAGCATACTGGCATTACAGCTGACTTAACTAGCTTAATTAACAAGCTAGCCAACTGGCTTGTCAGCTTACTTAAGTACCAAGCTACTTACCTAGCCAGCAGGCTAGTCAGCTGACTTAACTAGCTGACTTAACGAAGCAGTCAGTTGGCTAGCCAGCAGACTTAGCTAGCTAGCTACTTAGCTAGACAGGTGAATAGCTACCTGACTTATCTAGCTGACATAACTAGACGCCTGATGGCTAGCAAGCTCACATAACTAGCTACCTATCTAAGCCCGCTGACTTGTCAGCTGACTTAACTACCTAACCACCTAGCTAACCTGCTTGCAAGCGAGCTGACTTAACTAGGTGACTAAACTAACTAGCTAGCTGGCTAGCCAGTTGGCTTAACTAGCTAGATAGCCTTCTATGCAGCTGTCTAGCCAGGTGATTTAACTCGCTGATTAACCAGCTAGCAACCTGGCTTAACTAGCTGACTTAACTAGCTAGATACCTACATACCCAGCTGACTTAATAGCTGATTTAACTACCTTGTTACCTAGCTAGCTATCAGTTAGCCAGGTGACTTAACTAGCTGACTTAGCAAGATAGCTACCTGACATATCTAACTGAGTTAACTAGCTAGCTTCCTAGGTAGCCAATGGTCTTAACAAGCTGAAATAACTAGTAAACCAGCTGCCAACCCTTCTGATGTAACTAGCTTTTTATCCAGTTAGCCAACTGGCTAGAAAACTGATTAGCATACTGACTTAATGAGCTAGCCAGCTGGCTATCCAGCTGACTAAACTAGCTGACTTAACTAGCTGGCCAACTGGCTAGCCAGTTGACTTAATTACCTAGCAACCTAGGAAGCCAGCAGCATAGCCAGTTGATTTAAGTAGCTTACTTAATGAAGTAGCCAGTAGGCTATCCAGCAGAATTAACTAGCTAGCTACTGTCTATGCAGCTGGATAGCCAGCTTACTTACCTAGCTGACATAACTAGATTTTCTGATGGCTAGTCAGCTGACTTAATTAGCTACCTACCTACATAACATGCTGGCTTGCCAGCTGAATTGACTACCTACCTAACAAGCTAACTTACTGGTCAGTTTGCTGACTTAAGTTATTTAACTAGGTAGCCAGCTGGCTAGCCAGCTGACTTAACTAACTTTTTACCTATTAACCAGCAGGATAGCCAACTGACTTAACGAGCTGACTTAACTAGCTAGCCAGCTGGTTGTCAGGTGACTTAGCTGGCTGACTCAACCAGCAAGTCAGCTGGCTAGACAGCTGCCTTAAATAGCTGGCTACAGAGTTAGAGACGCGGCAATATGGTGACGGGGCAACCCAGCATCTGAAGCTCTCTGCAAGGGAGATCTGCAGTGGGTCTCTGACTCTTGCCCTGGGTGGCTGGGAACCCCAGTGTCACAGCCTGCTCTTCAGACAGAGCTCAGTCGCTGCCATCGCAACGACTGGACAGTTTTAGTGCATTACAAACAGTCCTGTCACTGCCGCTGCCGCCGCTGCCGCCGCTGCAGCCCCTCCCCCCACCGCTGGCACCGTCGCTGTCACCGATGCCACCATGTCCTCTGGGAGGGGTAGCACATCACATCACCCAGCCCGAGGA
>NW_007258931.1:2433-5946 GCF_000164805.1 Carlito syrichta | reverse complement strand
TCTCACCAGATGACTTATCTAGTTGACTAAACCAGCTAGCCTGCTGGCTGGCCAGCTGACTTAATTAGCTAGCCAGCTGGATAGCCATCTGAATTAAATAGCTGTCTTTATCAGTTAGCTCGCTGGCTAGCCAGCTGACTTAACTAGCTAGCTACCTAGCTAGTCAGCTGGGAAGCCAACTGAATTAACTAGCTGACTTAACTAGCTATCCCGCTTGCTAGCCAGCTGACTTAACTAGCTTGATACCTTAATAGCAACTGGCTAGCCAGCTGGCTCAACTAGTTGATTAGTTAGCCACCTCGCTAGCCAGCTTACTCAACTAGATGACTTAACTAGTGAGCCAGCTGGCTAGCCAACTGACTTAATTAGGTCTCTACCTAGCTAGCTATCTGGCTAGCCAGCTGTATTAACTAGCTGATTTATTTAGCTGGCTATCTTTCTAGTCAACTGAGTTAACTATCTCATTGCCTAACTAGTCATCTGGCTAGTCACCTGACTTAACTAGCTGACTTATATAGCTTGCCTCATTGCTAGTCAACTGAATTAACTGAATTAACTAGCTTACTATATAGCTAGCCAGCTGGCTTAACTAGATAGCCAGTGGCCAAGACCACTGACTTAATTATCTTGTTACCTAGTTAGCCAATTGTCAAGCCAGCTGACTTAAATAGGTGACATAACTAGCTAGCCAGCAGGCTAGCAGGCTGACATAACTGTCTAGCTACTAGCCTGACTTAACTAGTTTGTTTAACTAGCTAACTGTCTAGCCAGGTAGCTTAACTAGCTAGCTACCCAGCTAGGCAGCTGACTAGGCAGCTGACTTAACTTGCTGACTTAACAAGCTAGCAACCTGACTTAACTAGCTGATTTAACCAGCTAGCTACCTAGCTAGCCAGCTGTCACAGCTAGCTGGCTTAACTTGCTAGCTACTTAGCTATCTATCTAGCTTGCCAGTTGACTTAACTAGCTGACTTAACTAGCTAACTAGCTGATATGACTAGCTGACATATAGTTAGCTTCCTAGCTAGTCAGCTAACTTAACTATCTGAAATAAGAAGATAGTCAAATGACTAGCCATCTGACTTAACTAACTTTTTACCTACTAACCAGCAAGATAGCCAACTGACTTAACGAGGTGACTTAACTAGCTAGCCAGCTGGTTGTCAGGTGACTTAGCTAGCTGACTCAACCAGCAAGTCAGTTGGCTAGACAGCTGCCTTAAATAGCTGGCTATGGAGCTAGAGACGTGGCAAGATAGTGACGGGGCAACCCGGCTTCTGAAGCCCTCTGCAAGGGAGATCTGCAGTGGGTCTCTGACTCTTGCTCTGGGTGGCTGGGAACCCCAGTATCGCAGCCTGCTCTTCAGACAGAGCTCGGTCGTTGCCATTGCAATGACTGGACAGTTTTAGTGCATTACAAACAGTCCCACCGCCGCTGCCACCGCTGCAGCCCCTACCCCCACAGCTGGCACCGTCGCTGTCACCAATGCCACCATGTCCTCTGGGAGGGGTAGCACATCACATCACCCAGCCCGAGGAGATCCACAACAAACCACTTCAGGGAAGATCTGCTGGGATCGCTGCCATCTATCCTGTGTCCAAGACTGTGCTGCCTGCCTGATGTGGGGCTCCAGTTGTCTGCTCGGAGGCAGGCAGCCATCTTGTTCCTGTCCGGCCCCACCCCCTCTGGGGCGAGCAGATGAGATAACACCACCTACTGGCGATTCAAGGTAACAACACTGAAACGGGAGAAACAAGCTTCATAAAGACATAGACCAAACTGCTGAACCAAGGTTAATCTGAACTGTCCTTCACAGCAGATCAGGGGAACTGACCCTAACTGCAAACTAATTTACCAGCTTGAAAAGAAAACTAGAAATCAGACCTGCAAGGACAATGGACTTAAATGAAATGTTTCAGAGTGTGCTTCATTGATTGTATTAGCTTAATGACTTAATTCTATTCCTACGGTATTGTTCCCTTCTTTTCTCTTTTCCTTTTCCTTTTCTTCTCTTATCTTCGGTCTGTAAACCAAGTCTTTGTATAGAGGAACAGCACATTAATAAGGTGGTGGGATAGCTAGTATGTTAGCATCACTATATGTTTTATTTTTGTTTGTATGAGAGTTGGGTCAACAGTAGCTGTGGTCTACTGTTTTTATCTGTTTCAGTATAGGCCTCTCTCTCTATTTGTGGGCATACTCGTTTGTTTCCCCCCTTACTCCTCTATCTCTCCACTCCCGTCTTCAACCCACTATCTGCTTCATTCTCTCCCCTCTGCTAACCACATTTTATTTCAGGGAGTAAACCTAAACCCCACTGCATGAACAGATTACAGGGCAGTGGGAAGTGGGTTCCACATTATCCACACGCCTGTCAGCGAATACCAGGACCTGCAGACAGATTTTGAATCACAGCTCTCCCCTTAAGTACATCTCAAAACTGCAAAAAGGACCACCTCCAACCTACAGTGCAACTTCAGAATTGAACAAAGTAAGAAGACATACATAAAGAATAGGAGATTGAACAAACAGAAGTAAAACCATTCCCTTTACCCCTGAATAACAGAATTAAAGAAGACGGTGATGTGGAGAGAAGGAAAAAATAGAGAGGGGGAAAAAACCGCACAAATGAAGAAAAACCAAAAGAAGGATATAGGTCTTACACAGACCCCTGGGAAATCAGACACTGAGAAAACAGAGTCTGGAACACAGACAATGAAGAGTCCCCAGAATGACTGGTTACATGCAACAAACCCAGACATCAAGACATTAATGGAGAGAATTTTAAAAATTGAGGAGAAACAAGAAGAAAATAGGAAGGAGCTGTTGTCTGAAATGACAGCAGTAAAGAATACTGTGATGGAAATCAACAACAGACTAATAAGAATGGAAAGCAGAATCAGTCAAGCAGAAGAAAGAATCTCAGAGATCGAAGACCAAAACACAGAACTAACTCAAACTGTCAAAAGAATAGAAAAGAAGCTCAAAAAGACAGAACAAAACCTGCAAGAGATGAATGATCACTTCAAGAGACCAAACCTAAGAATAATTGGGCTTCCTGAGGCAGAAAGAGAAACAGAAGCCACACTGGAACAAACATTTCATGAAATCATTCAAGAAAACTTCCCTCATCTCATTAAGGATGAAAATATTCAAACACAAGAGATTCAGAGAACCCCTGCAAGACAACAAACGAGAAGACCAACTCCCAGACACATAATAATTCGCCTAAACAAAGTAACTATGAAAGGAAAAATCCTAAAGGCAGCAAGAGAAAATGACCAGACTACCTACCAGGGAAAAAAAATTAGAATAGCAGCATATTTATCCACAGAAACCCTTCAGGCCAGGAGAGTGTGGAGCCCTATCTTCAAAGTTCTAAAAGAGAAACAATTTCAACCAAGAATTACCAACCCAGCAAACTAAGCTTCATTAGTGAGGGAGAATTGAAATCTTTTCCAGACATCCAATCCTTAAGAACCTACTCTGCCACCAGACCACCTCTACAAGAAA
>NW_007258931.1:1257-2022 GCF_000164805.1 Carlito syrichta | reverse complement strand
CTTCAGGAGACTCACCTCACTAGAAAGGACACCCACAGACTCAAAGTAAGAGGATGGGAAACAAACTTTCAGGCGAACGGAATACAAAAGAAAGGAGGAGTAGCAATCTTAATTTCAGACAAAATACCCTTCAAGCTATTAAAAATCAAAAAAGATACAGAAGGCCACTACATAATGATAAAAGGCTCAATCCATCAACAAGAAATATCTATCCTAAACATATATGCAACCAACATAGGTGCACCAACTATCATAAAGCAACTTCTTGGAAAACTAAAGAAAGATATTGACTCTAACACTATCATAACTGGAAACTTTAATACTCCACTCACAACCCTAGACAGATCATCAGGACAAAAAATCAGCAAGGAGATTCGGAACCTCAATGTGACTTTGGACCAAATGGGATTAATTGATACCTACAGAACGCTCCATCCAAAGACCACAGAATACACATTCTACACATCACCACATGGAACATATTCTAAGATCGACCACATAATTGGACACAAATCAAGCATAAGCAAATTTAAAAGGACCGATATTCTACCAAACACCTTCTCAGACCACAGTGGAATAAAAATAAACATTGACACCAACAAAGTCCCCCCAAAACTCACAAAGACATGAACACTAAACAGCATGATGCTAAAAAACTCCTGGGTCAATGACGAAATCAAACAGGGATCAAAAGATACTTGGAAACAAATGAAAATGAAGAAACATCTTACCAAAATCTCTGGGATGCCCTAAAAGCTGTAGTAG
>NW_007258931.1:0-1013 GCF_000164805.1 Carlito syrichta | reverse complement strand
ACCGGATTCAGCAATACATCTCAAAATCATCCACCATGACCAAGTAGGCTTCATTCCTGGCATGCAAGGCTGGTTCAACATTCGTAAAACCATAAATGTAATTAAATACTTCAAAAGATGTCAAAAAACACATGATCATATCATTAGATGCAGAAAAAAGCTTTTGATAAAATCCAGCATCCTTTCTTTTAAAAATCCTTGAACATCTAGGCATACGGGGAACATACCTCAAAGTAGTAAAAACCATCTATGAAAAACCCACAGCCAGCATATTCCTAAATGGACAAAAATTGGAACCAATTCCCCTGAAAACTGGAACAAGACAGGATGCCCACTCTCACCCCTCCTGTTCAACATGGTACTGGAAGTCCTGACTAGAGCAATCAGAGAAGAGGAGACAATCAGAGGTATCCAAATAGGAAAAGAGGAAGTCAAGTTATCTCTCTTTGCAGATGATATGATTGTGTACCTTGAAAACCCAAGAGAATCTGTCAAAAGCCTCCTTACATTGATAAAGGTCGTTGGCAAAGTCTCAGGATACAAAATAAATGTACAAAAGACAATTGCATTTCTCTACACCAATAATAAACATACAGAAACCCAAATAAAAAACACAATTCCTTTCACAATAGCCACAAAAAAAAAAAAGAAATACCTTGGCATCTTCCTACCAGAGACGTGAAAGACCTTTACAATGAAAATTACAAAACACTGCTCAAAGAAATCAAAGCGACAGAACAAGTGGAAAAATATCCCATGCTCATGGATCGGAAGAATCAACATTGTGAAGATGTCCATCTTACCTAAGGCAATCTACAAATTCAATGCAATACCCATTAAATTACCAACAACATTCTTTCAGACCTAGAAAAAACAACACAGGAATTCATATGGAAACACAAACATCCAGAATAGCCAGAACAATCCTCAGCAAAAAAAACAAAGCAGGTGGTATCACAATACCAGATTTCAAACTTTACTATAAAGCTACAATCATCAAAACAGCTTGGTAT
>NW_007258930.1:664754-680546 GCF_000164805.1 Carlito syrichta | reverse complement strand
GTTTGTGGTCTCTTATTGAACAGACTGATACATTCCAAGCGTCCATAGCCTGTCCGAGCTTGGTGCCCCTGTGGAGTGAATGCTATTAGCTTTGGTCTGTGCATTTGACCACAGGACAACAGGCAGCATGTACCTGCCGCTCCATGACTTTCCTGAGGTCATTCACATTAGCTTTTGTTATGAAAGTGAACGGGATGCTGTTTACTCTTCTGCAGATGCCAGGGTGACTGAATGGCACTCTGAGGAGACACGCACAACCTTGCACATTCACAGCCTATTTAACAGGGCCATATTTCCCACAACGGCTTTCACATGCCATCTGCTGTCACATGATACCACGTGCCAGGTCCTTATAAGAAATGTATTCGATCACCCAGTTTCTCACTTCTCCTTTAGAAATGGCAAATTGAACAAGACATTAAGTAGGTTTCACACTAAAGGAATTATGTGCATATCAAATGTAGTGAATTAAAAGGGAATTTTTATTGTCATTGCTGACTGAAAAATGGCAATCACATACCCTCATAAAAAATTTAGAGAAGTTATCAGACTTGGTGTTTAGTGGAAAAGATACTTAAATTTTTCGTAAATTTACTTGCCAACAGAATAACTACAAAAAAAAAAAATTGGAAGGGGAGTCCAAGGCATTTTCTGGTTTCATGTTTTTTCATTCTCCTGTTGGTATACCATTTCTCTTGTCTGATCCAATGCTGAGCTCAGTGGTAACGAAGTGCCACATTGTGAAAGGGTGAGAGAACTGGTACAAAGCATACCAGGGAACAAATGAATTCGTACAGCCCGTCACGTCTCACTCTTGAAGGAAGGATGGCATCTTCTTTGTTAATTGAAAAGAAATGTAAAATGGGAGAAATAGAAAAAAAATTAAAATCAAATAAAAGATTTCTGTCTTTTCTTCTCCTTCATGACCTATGACAGCACACTGTACTGTCTCACAGTCTTGCATTTTCATGTATTATTCTGATACTGTCTGTAGGGAGCATAGAACGAGCTACCAGAGAGACAGTCTGTAATTGAAAGTTCTTTCAAGAGAAGGACTTCTATCAGGACTGCCGAGGGAATAGGAGCTCCACCTGCTGACTTTTTTATGTTTGCCGACTCTGAAAGAATGCAAAACATAAAGAAATTGAATGGCGTTATTTCTTTTATAATTTCTCAGTGGAATTATAGTTATCAAAATTATTGATAAGATGTACTAGCCTAACCAGGGCTTTCAAGAAGAAATTGCAATCCATAGCTTGTTTTAAGAGTGAGGATTATGTTTGGCTTCCCTGAGCCAGTCTAAATAATTACTTTAATCTGTAACAACATATAAATTCATAAGTTGTTGCCACCACGGCACTTGGGGAGTATTCGACTTTTCTAACACTGCCTCTCTCAGCCATAAATTTACACTGTGCTACTAGTCCGTGTGTATGCTGTTTTAAGAAGACGTAGTCTTTTGTTATAAGATACTTTGGAAGAAATGCTAGATGTTTTTGATCTAAGAAATAAAGATCAAATCTTAGTGAAAGCATTAGTATTTTAAGTAGCATAGACAGTATTTGAGTATCTACTGTTTGCATTTCAGAGAGAAGCTATGCATCTCTATAAAACCCACATAAAACCATAAACTGCTCATTTGTCTTTTTATTGATGAATCTTGCCATGAGGAAGCAAGCATGGAATGCATTATCAACAAGCTTGGCTGCTTAACTCCCAGGAAGAAAGGGTCCTTGAGGGCAAGCGCATCTCCTTGCACCCTACAATCTCAGTATTTTGGGTTTCATTTATCTAGATTTTGTTCACTGACAAGTAATAAGCTACCTTACTTGTTGGATTTGACTGGAAAAAAACCGTATTTATGGTTTGGATTTTGTGCTTAGACAACTTTGCATTATTTTCATGTGTGAGTATTAAGTCCTTTTCTTTACTCATATAAGCCACTGGAAGTGGATACATAAGTATCCCTTAGCAGAATTGTCTGTACCCAGATGACTCCTGTGGAGGTGTGAGTTGGTTAGTCTTTTGGTCTTCCTAAAACGTTTCCTCATGACCTTTATTCTGTTGACATACTGTGTATCCCAGCAGCTGCCACCTACCCATTTTTCAGGAGTAGTCACATGACCCAGACCTTACCCCATCCTTCTGGTCCAATAAGAGTTCTTTCCCTGGACTCATATATGCACAGTGGGGAAAAGATGAGATCTCCTTCCTCAGGAGTTGCTAAACTGCAGCTGCTTGTGGCCCTCTGCCATGTGGTGACAAACTGGCTCTTGTAGGAAGAAGAAGCCTGCCTTCAAAACCAAGAGAAAGACTGAGAGAGCTGAGAGATGCAGCAGGGGAGAGAGAGAAAAAAAAAAAAAAAACACAGCAGCGTTGACTCTCTTATTCCAGTCCCCAGACCCTGCTTCATAAAGCCCTCCTTCATTTCAGTGGGCTATCCTCATTGTCTCCCCATGAATCCTCCTTCTGGATTACACGAGTTCATGATGGATTTCTGTTATTCACAACCAAAAGAGGCCTGAGTACCATTGCGCCATACAACAGAAATGAGAATGATGCAACTGACAATTAAATACTCATGGGGAAGGGAAGCAGCCTCATTTTCTCTGTTGAGACTGGAATTATAAAGGATGGAGAAAGAGAAACAGAAAAAATTCTCAAGAGTATTAGATAACAATGAAAACTAGCATTTGTGTAGTGCTCTACAGCTTTTGTGTCGTACTTTCATAACCATCTTTTCATTTGACCCTCACAATAATTCTGCAAAATTGAGAGAATACAGTGTATAATTATGAACATGTTACAGACATAATAGGATGACAAGTAGAAGTGTTTCCTGTGGTTCTGGAATCATAGAAAAGGCCCAAGACTGGGGACAAAGGATCATGAAGTGTTTCACATTCTGTGTGCAGGGGACCCCCAGTTTGGGGGTTCAACTCCTTTCTTTCCAGTTTTACTGGCAAGGATTAGCTCAGAGAATCCACTCAATAAACTCTAAACCCAAAGGGAGTCAAGAGAGTCCCTTGTGATCATTGGGCATCTGTAAGAAGTGGAGGCTGGCATATAATTTCCCAGTTGGACATCAGTTTCACCAGCAAAGCTGTCTTCTTGCCTCTAAACAGTCAGAGTACAAGAAAGAACAATAGAGAGAGAAAATAGAGTGGAAAACAAATGCCTAGAGAGATTACCTTTTCAAGGCCACAAATGGAGCTAGCAACTGAACTGAGGTTTGAAAATAACCATTGATGAAATGGTTGGGGGTTGGCAGGAGACTTGGTAGCAGATTGCTGGATCCTACCTCCAGAATATTTGATTCAGTAAGTCTGGGGGGAAAGGCCCAAGACTCAATTTCTTACAAGTTTCTAGGTGGTGCTAATACTCCTGGTCCAGTGAGAGAACCACTAATCTAGACCACCTCATTTTCATTTCTGGACTTCTTGTACACTGCCACACTGCATCCTTTTAATAATGCAGCAGGCACTGCTCCTACCCTGTCCCATTGCAGTACTGCCATCTTATCAATATTTCAAAATATGAGTCCAAGAAATAATATTTTATATCAAATACTCACTTTTAGTGAGTACTTCCGAATATTCTACAATTTTGTGCTATGAATCTGAAATGTAACAATTGCTCTTCTGGACATAGGCTACAAAAACTGATGCTGAAGGTAAAAATTCTAAACCCTGATGACCATGTTATTTTTAAGTGTATTTTAATTAAGAAAAGAATGATTTAGGAGCAGCGCTAAACAGTAGCAGTCTACATGGGAAATTGTAACTTTAGTTTAGCACATAAAATGTACATCAAGGGAAAAAATAAAGCAGAAAATAAACAAGATGAACTCAAAATACCGTAGCAAATGTTGGGCTGAAATACTGCCAGGTGTGGAGGTGTAGAAAAAATGAACACACATTTTGGTGGCAAGGCACAAAACTGTTTAAATCCTTTTGCAGAAGTTTCTGAAAACTGTAATTTTGGCATGGATCTATGAGCAGAGTTACTGGGTTTATCATGTAGGCAAACCAACAATAATCTGTAAGAATTGCTTTGTCCAGCCTTGGATGTTGCATAACTCTTCTAAAACATCACCTCCACATATGCTAAAGAATGGAACACAGAGAAATAAATTCAGAAATTTTCTCTATACAATAAAAAGGCACCAGAAGGTGTGAATTCTCAATAAATGGTAACTAGCTTATGTTCTCTTAACAAAGTAATATTCCTACAAGAACTCGGATATATTTGGGTATATGAGAACATGTATATACATCTATTATATTTCTTTAAAATATCTCATTAAGTTTAATTTAGTATAAAATTAAAAATTGATAACTTCTTGTGGTCAGTGTTGATGACAGAGTGTAAATTTGAGGTGGGAGAAGTCAGAGCACCCATGTGTGATAGTCGCCAGCAACTTTAAAATAGTGACATCTGAAACCTTAAATGTATTACTTAGAAAATGGTTGATAAAAGGCAGATGTGGAGGTAGGGGCCCCAAACACATTTGACCTGCAAAGAAATTAAGGAAGTGCTGTAGCCACAACCTGGTAATTGCTGCCCTGGGGAATGTTCATATCAGCCTCAAACTTCTGATTCTATTACCTCACTCACAGATAATCAGGGTGAGAGGAGGACTGAGAAGTATGCTCTCCCCAACTTGTGCTTCATGCCCCATGCTACCTTTCTGACCCTGGGGTCAAAACTCAGCCTTCCACAGAGGTGGAGAAGAAAGCCTCCTGACCTATGACAGAGCTTGTGTCTCTAAGCCCTATCTGTAAAGTGGGTTTCTTTAGACAGGATTTCCAAACACTGAGTCATTGTTTGGGAGAAAAGTAGTACAAGAAGCATAAGATTCTAGGAAAAGAACATGAAGAAAGGAAGTATGAGAAAGTTGTATACTGGTGAGGGAGTCTAATGAGTTTAGGTTCACCCAAAGTTTTCTCCTTTAGCTATGCCCAAGATGAACTATACATATGTCTTACTAATTTCTTTCTTTTTTCTTAAAGATGTGGGGTACAATTCAGGATTAGGTATAAAAGTGGTCATCGTATAGGTCAAGTTTGGGTCTCTCTTTGGTCCCCGTTTTGCCTGGTTTGAGATCAGGTACCCTTATTGATGCTGTGCCCCCTCCTCACCCTGGCAGTATCCCACTACTGCCAATTCCTTTCTTATAGTATTATGGTAAATTTTTAGGGTCTGCTTATGAGTGAAACTAATCCCTAATAATCTCTACAGTGCTTAGAGAGAAAGAGAAGTGTTATCGTAATCCTATAGATGAGAAAGTTGAAAGATAGGGACTTTGTCCATTCATCTACTGATGAACACTTCGGTTGATCACATGACTTCGTTATCGTGAACAGTGCTGCAACAAATGAGTGCTGAGTGCCCATATCCCTTCTATATACTGATTTTCTCTCCTTTGGATAAATACTCAATAGTGGGATTGCTAGATCATCTGATAATCTTATTTGCTGTTTTGTGTGTGTGTGTGTTTGTTTGATTTGAAGAAATCTCCATACTGTTTTCCATAGTGGTTGTACACTTTACATTCCCACAAACAATATGCAAGAGTTCCCTTTTCTCTGCATCCTTGCCAACATCTGTTACTTGTTCTTTTTAATAATAGCCATTCTAAGAGGGGTGAGACAATATCTAATTGTGGTTTTGATTTGCATTTCCTTGTTTATTAGTGATCCTGAACATTTTTCGTATACCTGTTGGCCATTTGCATGTCTTTTTTGAGAAATGTCTACTCATGTCCTTTGCCCACTTTGTAATGGGATTTCTTGTTTGTTTTACTGTTGACTTGTTTAAGTTTTCTCTCTGTTCTATTAGTCTCCTGTAAAATGAATAGTTTGCAAATGCTTTCTCCCATTCAAAAGGCTGTCCCTTTACTTTGTTATTGTTTTTTCTTTCTTTTTGCTGGGAAGAAGCTTCTTAGTTTAATATAGTCCCCTAAATAATACCTTTTTAGTTTAATATAGTCCTCTGTTTTTGTTTTTGTAGCCCTTGCTTTTGAGATCTTAGTCAAAAAACCTTTGCCTAGATGAATGTCCTGAATAACTTTGCCTATGTTTTATTCTAGAAGTGTTATAGTTTTGGGTCTTACATTTAATTCTTTAATCCATCTTGAGTTGACTTTTGTATATGATGAGAGATAGGGATCCAGTTTCATTCTTCTGCAAGTGGTTATCCAGTTTTCCCAGCACCATTTATTGAAGAGGGTATCTTTTCCCTCATGTATTCTCTTGGTGATTTTGTCAAAGATCAGTTGGAAGCATGGATTTATTAAATATGTGAATTTATTTCTGTTACCTATTCTGCTTAACTGGTCTATGTGTCTATTTTTATATCAGTACCTTGATGTTTTGGTTAAAATAGCCTTGTAACATGTTTTGAAGTCAGGTAATATGATGCTTGCACCTTTGTTCTTTTTGCTCAGGATTGCATTGGCTATTCAAGCTCTTTTTTTTTTTTTTTTTGGTTCCATCTAAATTTTAGAATTTTTTAAAGATTTTCAAAAATGCTGGTATTTTGTTAGAGATTGTACTGAACTTGTAGATTTCTTTGGGTAGTATGATCATTTTAATAATATCAATTCTTCTAATCCATGAGCATGGAATGTCCTTCCATTTATTTATGTATTCTTCAATTTCTGTCATCAATGTCTTACAGTTTTCCTTCTAGAGATCTTTCACTTATTGGTTAAATTTATTCCTATTTATCTGTCATCTAAACTTATTCCTATTTATTTATCTATTATCTAAATGTATTCCTATTTATTTATCTATTTATTTATTTTGTAGCTATTGTAAATGTGATTACGTTCTTGATTCTTTTTTTTTTTATTTTTGGCTATGTCACTAGTGGTGTACAAAAATGCTACTGATTTTTATATGTTGCTTTTGTGTCCTGCAGCTTTGCTGAATTTGTTTATAAATTCTAAGAGTTTTTGGTGTAGTTTGGTTTTCCTAAATATAAGAGCATGTCACCAGCAAAGAGGGACAATATGACTTCCTCTTTTCTAAGTTGGTTGCCTGTTTTTTCTTTCTTTTGCCACTAGTACGTCCAGTACTATGTTGAATAGGAATGGTGAAAGTGGCTATCCTTGCCTTAGATGATAAGGTTTTCAACTTTTCCCCATTTAGTATGATATTATCTGTGGGTTTGTCATATATGGCCTTTATTATTTTAAAGTGTCTTTGTTTGTTTGTTTGCTTGCTTGCTTGTTTTTTTAGCTAGAGTCTCACTTTGTTGCCCAGGCTGGAGTGCAATGGCATGATCACAGCCACTGCAGCCTCAGCCTAGTGGCTCAGGTGATCCTTCAGCCTCAGCCTTCCAAGTAGCTGCAAATACAAGTGTCTGTCACCATATTTGGCTAATTTTTTTTTTTTTTATTGTAGCGACAAGGTCTTGCCAAATTTCCCAAGCTGGTCTTGACCCCCTGGGAAATCAGGCAATCCTCTTACCTTGGCCTTCCAAAGTGCTGGAATTGCAGGTGTGATCCACCAGACCTGGCCTTTTGAAATATTTTTATTCTATGCCTAGTTTGTTGAGAGTATTCATCATGATAAGATATTGCATTTTATTAAATACTCTTTCTGCATCTATTGAGATGATTATATAATTTTTGTCCTTTATTCTGTTGATGTGAGTTATCATGTTTATTGATTTACATATGTTGAACCATCCTTGCATCCCTGGTGTAAATCCTACTTAATTGTGGTTTATTATCTTTTTGATGTGCTGTTGGATTTAGTTTGCAAGGATTTTGTTGAGGATTTTTGTGTCTATGTTCATCACATTTGTTGGCCTGTAGTTTTCCTTTTTGTTGTTGTTGTGTCCTTGTCTGGTTTTAGTATCAAGGTAATGCTGGTTTGTATAATAAGTTAGGGAGAATTTCCTCCTCTTCAATTTTTTGAAATAATTTGAGGAGAATGGGTATCATTTCCTCTTTATACATTTGGTGGAATTCTGCAGTAAATCTTTCTATTCCTGGACTTTTCTGTTGTTGTCTTTGGGAGGCTTTTTACTACTGATTCAGTCTTGCTAGCTGTGATTGGTCTTCAGGTTTTCTATTTCTTCCTAATTTAATCTTCTCTAGTTGTATGTTTCCAGAAATGTATCCATTTCCTTTAGGTTTTCCAGTTTGTCAGGATATAGTTGTCGATAATAAGTCTGGGTGATCTTTTGTATTTCTGTGGCATCAGTCATAATGTCTCCTTATTAATTTTGATTTTATTTATTTGGGCCTTTTTTCTTGGTTAATCTAGCTAATGGCTTATCAATTTTGTTGTCTTTTTGAAGAGACAACTTTTTGTTTCATTAATGTTTTTGCATTTTTTAAATTTAGTTCTACTCTGATCTTTACTACTTATTTTTTTCTTCTAATTTGGAGTTTGGTTTGTTCTTGCTTTTCTAGTTCCTTGAGGTGCATTGTTAGATTATTTTTGTTTTTTTTATGTAGGCATTTCTCACTATAAATTTCCCTCCAAGAAATATTTTTGCTGTTTCCCACAGGTTTTGATATGCTGTGTTTCCATTTTCATTTGTTTCAATAAATTTGTAAATTTCTGTTTTAATTTTTTCATTGATCTTGTGGTAGTTCAGGAGCATTTTAATTTACATGTTTTTTATAGTTTCCAAAGTTCCTCTTGGTATTGATTTATAGTTTTATTCCATTGTGGTCTGAGAAGATACTTGATATGATTTCAAATTTTTAAAATTTATCCGAGACTTGTTTTATGGCCTAACATATCCTGGAGAATATTTCATGTGCTATTGAGAAGAATGTATATATATATTCTGCTGACATTAGATTAAAATATTCTGTAAATGTTTGTTAGGTACAAGGTCCAGTTTAAGTCCAATTTTATTTTGCTGATTTTCTGTCTAGATGACATGTCTAATGATGATAGTGGGGGGTTGAAGTCCCCCTCTATTATTATATTAGAGTCTATGCCTCTTTTAGATCTAGTAATATTTGTTTTGTGAACTGGGGTATTCTGGTATTGAATACTATATATGTCTAGAATTGTTATATCCTCTTGTGAAATTTATCCCTTTTTCATTATATAATGACATTCTTTTTTTTTAAACTGTATTTCACTTAAAGTCTGTTTAATCTATTACAAGTATAGCTACTCCTGCTTATTTTTGGTTTCTGTTTGCGTGGAATATCTTTTCCTATCTCTTTACTTTCAGTCTACATGTGTTTTTACAGATAAAATGCATTTCTTGTAGGCAATGTATAGTTGATTTATGTTTTTTTAATCCATTCTGCTAGTCTATATCTTTTAAGTGGAGAATTTAATCTGTTTACATTAAAGATGATTATTGACATGTAAGGTTTTAGTCCTGTCATATTATTAATTCTTTGGGGTTTTTTTGTTTTTATTTTTGTTTTTGCTCCTTTCTTTTTCAAGTATTATTTGTTTCTGTGGTTTGGTGGTTTTCTGTATGGGTCTCTTCTCTTCCTTATTTGCATGTTTGCTTTACCAGTGAGTTTTAGATTTTTGTGTGTTTTCATGGTGATAACTGTCATCTTTTCACTTCCATCTTTAGGACTCCTTTGAGTATTTATTCTAGGACTAGTCTAGTGATATCTAGTGATGATGGATTCCCTTATCATTTTCATGTCTGAGAAAATATTTATTTGTCTCTCATTTATGAAAGATTATTTTGCTGGTATAGTATCTTCGGGTGGCAGTTTTTTCTTTTGGTACTTTGAATATATCATCCCATTCCTTCCTGGCCGGTAAGATTTCTTCTGAGAAGTCCATTGGTAGTCTGACTGGTGTTCCTTTATAGGTGACTAAATGCTTTTCTCTTTTTTTTTTTGAGTTGGAGTCTCACTCTGTTGCCCAGACTGGAGTGCAGTGGCACACTCCCAGCCACTGCAGACTCGACCTACGGGGCTCCAGTGATCCTTCTGCCTCAGCCTTCCAAGTAACTGAAGCTACAGGCACTTGCTACCACACCCGACTAATTTTTTTATTTACCGTAAAGATGAGGTCTCGCCAAGTTGCCCAGGCGGGTCTTGAACCCGCGGGCTCAGGCAATCCACTCTCCTCAGTCTCCCAAAGCACGGGATTTCAGGCTGAGCCACCGAGCCCAGTTGCTTTTCTGTTATTGTTTTTGGAATTTTCTCTTTTTCTTTGGCTTTAGACAGTTTGACTGTAATGTGCTGTGGAGACCTGTTTGCACTGCATCTGATTAGGGAGCACTGGGCCTCCTATATCTGGATGTCTAAATCTTTTTTCAAAGTTACTGCTTCTAGCCCCAGATAGTCAGGTCTCAGGCTCATCTGCTTGGGCTTCTGGTGGCAGCAACTGCTGCAGCAGTGTATGCAAGTAAGGAAGTGCTTCCACTCTCTGATTGTGAGCCTGAGCAAAAGAGTTTATGCCATTCCTGGGGAAGAGTTGGTCTTTCACAGCTCCAGTTAAGGAGCCCTCGGTCTCTAGAAAACACATGCTCTGGTTTCTTTTGTCTCAGGGACTGCCTACTTGGTGATTCTCCTTTCCCCCAGGAAATAATACTCTATGTGGACTAGAGTACCAGAGATCGCACAGCATCTTTGGTTCCAGACAGCATTATGCCATTTTCCAGCCCTCTGGGTAGATATTAGGGAAGTCAATGGGGCTCCCAAAATGTGGAGAGATGAGGGTGGTGGCTCCTAGGACAGTATACAGCCTGGCAATGTCTATACTTTCACAACGGCATCATGGTACAGCTGCTTGGGGTTGTGCATGACCCAGCTTGAGTACCCTGTCTGGTGCAATGCCCTTGTGGGGTCTGTAGATCACTACCACCCATGCTAGTCTCAGAATTTATGTGAGTACAGGAGTGGTTAGGATTGCAGTAGTCCATGGTGGGGACCATTAAGGATCTCTTACTTACCTTCTCCCCAAAATAGGGACTTGCTCTTGGTCAAGTTGGCCAGTTACTTCCTTCTCCTTCTGTGCTTCAGGTATTTCCCATGACTTCTATTTCTGATGCTAGGGATCCATCCCCAAGCTATTTGGATTCACTTGGAAAAATCTCAGGTTTTTTAAAGTCTCCAGATGAGTCTAATGGACAGTCAGAAATGTTAACATGTCTAATGGGTGAGATAAGATTTCTGTAATATAGTGGGAATGAGTTTTATAATCACACTGAGATAATGTGGCCCTTAGCCCTTTCCATAGTTATACAAATATTGTCATTTTCTATGTCTCCTGTGACTTGCAAAAGACTGAACACTGATAAGCAATTATCAAACAGGTCATTTTGCTAATTTTGATGTGGCATACATCATAGCTTATGGGTGGGTATGTGTGTGCCTCTGTGTGTTTCTATAATGGGGTGATAGTAAAAAATCTGATCTATAATCTTGGGCATGTTCTCTTAGCAGTTGCAAAATCTCCCTCAGTAAGGCAAAAAAAACAAACCAGAAAACTGGCAGGATCTTAGAAGTCATCTTCTAGCCTAAGTCTTTTGTCCCAGAGATAAGGAAACTACTTTAAATCATAGAGTAAGATAGGGTTGGAGCCTGACCACAGACTTCATTCTTTTAAATCCTCTCCAAATAACTAGATGGTAAATCATATCCCTGCATACAATGAAGTATCTAATTGCATAAAGTGAAAAATTAAATGCCTTGGCTAAGTCATTTTTATAATGAGGCATCAGCCTATGAAGGACTTTGATTCTTCCTTTGTTCCATACACTGCATTCTAAGTAAAGTGACAGTCCAAGAGATAGACACTCAAGTAAAAGATCTCCAGAGAGGCTGATTACTTTCTTATGCCCCACAAGAAAAAAAAAACAAAAAAAACCCCACAAAGCTTTCCCCAGGTAGGTAAAATGCCAAGTTCCTGCCAAGTCTTCTTTCCTCTCTCTGTGCTGTCTCTACTGTCTTTCTGCCTGCTGCTGTTTCCACTGCTATCATTATTTCTATTTCTCTGAAGGTTAAGAATCCTGCCAACCTGCTCTGTCCTCCTCAGACTTTCTCATATGACTGTTCTCTAAAGGCCCTTCCATCCAGACTCTAGCCTGTTTCTTTCTCTAGCTTTTACATGATTCCTCATTCTCCCTACGGTCTTAACTATCACATCAATCACATTCTATCACTGTCCTTATCTCCGCTGCTGCTGCTGCTGCTCTGGGCTGGCTTTGTGACTTTCAGCACCACCATTTCCAGTAGAAATTCTTGCTACCCTGACTGTGAGATTGTGAACATTAGTCTTCCATCCCTGGTTATGTTTGGTGGATCTCTGCTAACACAGGTTCAGAACACATAGTCTTGTCCTCTGCCAAAGGTATACTTGCTGTCACCAGCCCTAGGGATTCTGTTCCTAAGACCACGACCTGGCACTCTGCCCCTTTACTTCTCTTTAATTCTCGTCCTCTCAGCGGCTCAGTCTGTAATCCCGCACTTTGGGAGGCTGAGGCCCATGGATTGCCTGAGCCCGTGAGTTCTAGACAAGCCCAGGCAACTTGGCATGACCTCGTCTCTACAATACAATAAAAAATTAGCCAGGCATGGTAGCACGTGCCTGTAGTTCTGGCTACTTGGAAGACTGAGGCGGAAGGATCGCCAGAGCCCAGTAGATCGACACTGGGGTGGCTGTGAGCGTGCCACTGCACTCCAACCTTGGCAACAGCGTAAAACTCCAACTCAAAAAAAAAAAGGGAAAAGAAAAAAAATCCCCTCCTCACTATGTCTTCTTCCACATCTGATATTCTTAGCGTTTGAGTCCTCAAAACTATTTGATTGCTACATATTGCCTTATTGTTGACTCTAAGGATTTGGGCATCAAATATTTTATATTTGAATGCCAACTGTGTCACATACCAGTATTTTGACTTTGGCAAGTCAAAGAACTTTCTGAGCCTTTGTAGATTGGAATAATAATAATGACAGCTATATCATAGTGTTGTGACTGTTACATGGGCTAATGTCTATAAAGTAATAGCATAGTATTAGGCATATAGACATTGTTCAATAATACCAACTATTATTATTAGACTATACTCCGTAAACTATCTACAGATTATGATCTGTATAAATTACTTACCAATTAAGATCACTGGTACCCAGACTCTCATCACTGATACATGACTGATATCGATGAACTAAGAGAAGTTTTGTCATTAACCAAGAGTTTCACATCATTTTCCTTCTACTCTCAACACAGCTTAGTTACCTTTCATGATCTTTATTCTGTTCTCTTTGTATGGTTCCAAAGGCTTTCATGTTTTTTTAATTTTTTTTTTTTTTGGTTAGTTCATATAGCAATACGCTGACACAGATTTCCATGAATAATACTGCCATATAATTCCTCTTTCTCTAACATTACCAGTTCTTACAGATTGAACTCACATTTTCTGGCACTGTTATTCTTTTTATGAAATACTTATTTTTAAATTTTTACCCAAGTATTTCTACGTTATTTTAGTTAGGGTACAGCTAAGCTGCTGCAACAGAAAGATCTCAAATACAGTAGCTTAAATATAACAGAAACATATTTTTCTCTCATGTATCAATCAGAGAAATGTATGTAGTTTAGAGAATACAAACCACAGGTCCTTCACCACCCTGGGTTCTTTCTTTCCTGTTGTTCTGCCATCTCCTGTGGTGGCCGTTTGTGTGATTGGAGCTGTGTCTCCTTGATGTCTAAATTCCAGAAGAAAGGAAAAGGGAAATTCCAGAGTAAGTGTTTTATCCTCAAAGAAGTGACCTTAAAGAAGTTTCACACATCATTAATGATCACACCCATTGGCCAAAAATGAGCCACTACATAGCTGGCCACAACTTTTCAAAAAACTGAAAAATATAGTCTGTAGATACATGGCCCTCTATACTAAAAGAAAAAGGGGAGAGTAGATACTGGGGACATTGAGTGACCTATGCCATATGTAAAACATGATTAAAAGTTCAAGTAAGATAGGGCTAAATCAACGAACACAACAGTCTTCTGCCATAAACTTTCTCACACTCAACACTACTCTCCAAAAGAAAAGGAATCCAACTTTCTTGCTTTTCAGCTAATTTGTGATTACATATTTATATAGTAATATATAAATTAGTCTTAATAACTACATATAGACTTTAAATAGCATACCTGAATAATATTTATCTGCCTAATACCTATTGATTTATATTTCCTATAAGGCTAACTAGGTATTTTAGATCATCTCTCTTGCTGAGGACAACAAAAGAAGTTGGATGAATTACAAAAATCACCTTATTGAAAGCATCAAAGACTTGGAAGATAGTGAAGAAGTTTAGGATCAACATCTAGAATAAGACAAGAAAGTAGAGAGATAAACCCAGTCTCAAAATTGCTTTTTTCCCTGAGGATTTTTACCAAGTCTGGAGAAGCAGCTGCAAAGCTAAACTACTTTTTTTGGTGATTCCCCAGGGTTGGACAAACAGAAGTCAAACACTAAAATCTGCCAGGAATAGGGATTTAATAAATCAAGTCCTTTTTGAGTTGAGAATCCAAAGGGCCATACTCTCAATAAGAGGTGTAACTGCTAGTAAACCAGCCTTTTCATGGGTTTGTAGCCAGTTTTGCATCATTTATTGGCACAAGCAAACTCCAACTTTGACATTTCATTAGGATATTCCTGAAATGACAACACACACTGCTACTTGCAGGAGAAAATGAATATCCTCAGGATATCAGAAAGAAGACATCATCACACCAGACCTCAAAATTTCCTCCAAATAATTTACAAGATATAATATCAAGCATACAATGAAAAATAACCAGGTTTACAAGGCAACAGGATGCAATGAATGTGTAACAGAAGAAAGTCAAGCAACGGAGAAAAGTTCCCAAAACATGAGTTATGGAAATTTTCAGATATGGGTCACAAATCAATCATGCTTAATACATACATGAAATAAATTCCAAGATTTAAAGTATCAGAAGTAAGCCATAAATTCTAAAATTTAATGTGACATATTAAGAAAAAATCCAAACTTGAAAAATGTAATACTCAAAATTTAAATCAGTTTAAGGGCAAATTAGATGTAGCTAAATTTTAAAAATTATAAAATGGAAGACAAAAAGAAAAAAGTCAGCCAAATGCTGCATACAGAGATAAAAGTAAGGAATTATAAAAGAGTAGATAAGAGGTATAAAGAGTATCAGAGAGAAGTTCTAGCCCAGAAAGTATGAAGAGAATGGGACAGATGTAAAATTTGAAGAAATAAACCTCTGAATTTTTCAAAATCAAAAATTATATCAATCCACAATTTCAAAAAATCCCAAAAATTTCAAAAATGGACAAAAAGAATATCTTAAAGCATGAGGAAAAAAAGCAAATTACTATTAAAAGAAGAATTAGACTGACAAGTGACTTCTCAATAGGAACAAAGGAAGCCAGAAAGCAATGAACGATATTTTCAATTAATATTAAGTTTGATATGGTAAAAAAAAAATTATTATTTGTAGTTAAATTGCTTTAAAAAATGGAAAAGATATTACAACTTAGAAGCTAGTAAAGACAAAAATTGTAATATTAAGAAAGAAAATCCAACTGGAACAATTGAGATAAGTAACATAAAATAAGATCATAGATTTAATTCAAATATATTATTAGTTATTACATTGAATATAAAAAGATCAAAAACTCAGTATGAAAGAAAAATGTGCAGACTGGACTGAAAATAAAAGAAAATACAATTACATACTGCTTATACACAATCCCACACCCCCCTCCCCTCACAGTTTCCCATTACTGCCAAATGCTTTCTTATAGTATTATAATTGTTCAAGGTCCGCTTATGAGTGA
>NW_007258930.1:637357-664734 GCF_000164805.1 Carlito syrichta | reverse complement strand
AGAGCTGCAACAAACATACATGTGCAGGTATCTTTTTTGTAGAATGATTTGAGTTCCTCGGGGTATATTCCCAATAGGGGAGTTGCTGGGTCATATGGAAGGTTAATTTCTACTTTGTAAAAGGAAAATTTTAAAAAAATTATTTAAACACTAACCCTAAGAAATCAGTTTTAGCTAAACTAATATACTTAGCATAGACTCTATATGTAAATAGCATTGCTACATAATGATAAAGTTTTCTATTTATCATGAGAAAATAACAATTTAAATTTTGTACATGCCTAATAACATGGCCTCAAAATATGTGAGGCAAACATTGACATAATTAAAATGAAAAATAGGTCAGGCTCAGTGGCTCAACCTGTAATCCCAGCACTTTGGAAGGCCGAGGCAAGTGGATTGCCTGAGCCTGTGGATCCAAGACCATCCCAGGTAACTTGGTGAGATCTCATCTCTACAATAAAAATAAAAAATTATCTGGGTGTGGTAGCACAGGCCTGTAGTTCCGGCTACTTGGAAAGCTGAGGCAGAAGGATCACTGGAGCCCAGCAGGTTGACATTGGGGTGGCCATGAGTGTGCCACTGCACTAGAGCCTGGGCAACAGAGTGAGACTCCAACTACAAAAAAAAAAAAGAAAAGAAAAATAGACAGACAAAATTTTCATAATGAGAAATTTTTACTATGACTCTCTCAGTAACTTAAAGAGTAATAAAACAAAATAGAAAACGTAAGGTAAATGAAACCAGACCAGGCGAAACAGCAACAAAGGAGCCAAGAAAAATTTATTAGCGCAAAACTGGGCAAGGTTCACCGGTCCATGTAACTGTGGGCCGGAGAAGTTGCCCCCAGCAAGATGGGCGATGGGTTTATAAAGGGCACACTGAGAAAACTGTTAAGGGATTGGAGAGAACAATCACTGGTTGGGACAGCTGTCGCGTCTGCTGGTGATTGCTAGAGTTGCTGTAACAGGTACTGGCTGGCTTTGCGGCTGGAGTCTTGGTTCTGGTTACTCATTTTTGCTGACTCACTTTTGCCCATTGTTCTCCTGGTCTGGGTTGGAGCCATCTTGTTGAGGCCCACCCCACCCTCCCGTACCTCTGGCCTTACAGTAATAATATACAAGATTTAAACAACATGACTAACAAAATTGACCTAACAGACATAGCTGCAGGATATCATTCTTTTCAAGCATACACAGCCACAAAATTCTCAATAAAATATATTTTCTAATTCAATAATATTATGCTAGATATTAATAAAATAAGATTGGAAATACATAAATATGCTTCCAAATAGGTAAAAAAAGAAATCACAATGGATTAGAGACAATTTGAACTAAAGGATGATAAATATACAACAAATCAAATCTTGTTGTACTTAATACAGCAGTGAATACAGTACTTAACTATGTTAGAAAAGAAGAAATGCTAAATAAAAATCAATGATCTAAGCATCCTTATAAGGAAATTATTAAAGATCAACAAACTAAACCCAGAGAAATTAGGACAAAAGAAATAATAATGACTGGAGCAGAAGTTAAAAAAGAGGAAACAAACATACAATTGAGAGGATCAACAAAGCCAAATGTTGGTTCCTTTAACAAGTTGTTAAAAGAGATAAGGCCCTGGCAGGATTGATCTAGAAAAGAAGAAAGAAGGCACATTGTCCAATATGAGAAATGAAAAAAGAGATATCACTACATATGCTACAGATATTAAAAAGATGGAAAGAGTATGTTATGAGCAACTTTATGTCAACACATTTGAAAATCTAGAGGAACGGAAAATTTCCTAGGCAAATTCAACTTATCATTCAAGAAATGGACACTGTGAATAGACCCATAAAATGGACACTGCATTTAAAATCCTCCACACAAATTACATTTTAGACCCACCTGAATGGTTTCAACAGTGAGTTCTACCAACACATAAAGAAGAAATTAATATAGGCTTAAAAACCTGAAAAATAGAGTGTAGTCCCAAAATCATTTTAGAAGACTAGCATAACCTTGAAAACAAACCTTACAAGTGTAATAAGGGAAGGAAAATGTACCAGTCATTGCCACTCAGGAATGTAGACGCAAGAGCCTTTAAATAAAATATAAGCAAGCATTATGACCAAGGTATATTTTCTCAGTAATGTAACGTACAATGTCATTAGATTCATCATTGATTCATAATAAAATCTTATAAAAAAGATAAACCGGAAATGTACTTATATTGTTAAAGAATATCTCCATTAAAAAAGAAATCCTTATAACACTCTTAGAATAAAAAACTGAGTTTTTCTTTTATCAGTAACAGGGAAAACACAGAGGGTGCCAAAAAAAGTACACATTTTAAGAAAGGAAAAAATTGTATTAAAATTGTAATACTCAGTAACATGAACACAAGTCACATTTGACTTCTGCAATCACAAGAGGTGATTACCATCAGTATCCAAACACTTCTGATTATGGCGAACATTTCTTAAAATGTGTATACATTTGTTTGGCACCCCAAGTTTATTATCTTTTCAACATTATGCTTTTTAAAATTACTCTCTGATATAGCAAGGCAAAAAAATAAAAATAAAGGATTGGAAGAGAAACTGTTATTATTTACAGAATATATGGTTGTATGTGCAGAAAATCCACAATAATATAAATATACATTATTCTAATTTATAACTGAATATACAAGTCTGTTGGCTAAAATTCAGTACAAATATCAATGTCTTTTATATTTCATCAATGACAGGAAACAAAATATTTTAAAGCCTCCATTTTAAGTGGCATAAAAATAGTATGCATATAGGAATACACCCAAATAAAAGATGCTTGTCTCATGCCAACAGTCTTTATGTCATCACCATTTGGCTACACTTTGAGGACCAACCAACACTTCTAAGACCAAAAGGGACCTCTGGTACTTGGCGAGATGGAGACGGAGGCCCCAACACCTTTATTGGTATATAGAACTGGGCTTCTGTGGCATAAGAATCTGAGAACCAAACATCAACTTCATAACAAATAACCTGAGCACTGGAAGAATAAAGACAATGGTAACTTCTGTTCATGGATTCTGACTTTTATCTGCCAGTAGCTTTTTGTGTGGGCATTCATTGAGGGAATATAGAATAGAATTACAGAAGCAAAAGAACATGGTCTCTGCCAAATTGATACTTTAGAAAACATTTTGGTGGCCTACTTAACTGTAATTTGGTTTAGCTTTAAACAAGAAAAATCTCAGCATGTACACAAAGCAGACTTGACTTAAATATAGAAGACAAAGCACATGGAAGAGTCAGGTGGATCCTAAAGGGTATAGAAGTTGGGCATCTTTTCATCATCTGAAACAACTAGCTATTAAAGACAGGCAGAATCTAACAATATCTTATTGGTAAGATATAAGAACATTATAAAATACTTCTCTTCCTTTCCTCTTTCCCCTTTTCCCATCCTTAAAATATTCTTAACCTTTTTCCTTGATATCTGAGATCCCACCTTGAAGGAATTTCTTTAACTGAAGATTTGAACCCTATTGCAAAGGTGAGGAAAACCATCATGGGTACCAGTATTGTTATATAAATAAAAAAATATGGAAAGTAGGTTCTGATGGGAAAAAAGCATGAAGCACTGACAGAAGTGGAGGCATGGTTTTCATGGGACAAAGTTAGAAAAGTAAGGAGCAGAACTTGAAGAATAGAAACTCTAAAAAGTGAGGTAAAAAATTGAACTTGTAGTTAGGCAGATCTGGATTAGGATTGTGGGTGTATTGGGCAGTGATTTAACCAATCTAATCTATAAAATGTGAATTTATGCTATCTGCCTTTGTTGAAAGACTAGAGCACTTGATGGAGCATTTGACCCAGATAGGGGTTAATTAAGCATTAGCTCCTATAGTGCCAAGTTGTTGTTGTTATTTATGCCAAAATCAATATCTTTGAGTCAATTCCTTTGTAATATCCTACATCTATCTGTGCATTTAAATACTTCCATTTATCTATGGCTATTGGATGACTTAGAAAAATATTCTTTAGAAAAAAGCAGAAAGAATCCATCTGGTATTTCTTGTCTCATAATATCTTTTGATACTAACTTTCAGAAGGGCTATTAGGAACCTGAAGAAAATGAAAACATCATTTACTTTCATGTTTTTTTAGTTCAAGTTGACACTGTTTCCTACATCTTTTTTACTAATGAAATAAATGTATGGAAATATTGATAAAGGTGCATCACGATCTGAAATAATATGTGAATAGTTTGAAGATAACTCAAGGACAAGGACTTTGAGAAAGTCTACATTCCCTAAAAGCAAAGACATCATGTCTTTGAACAAGGCCAAGAGAGAATCTAATTTATTGAAAAGAAACATAACTATTTATTTCACTATTGAGCAATGGTTTTTAAACTTTAAAAACATTTTCTTTACCACAGCTTTTACATTGTGACCTGATACACACACAATGCATTGTATATATGTGTGTATGTGTGCATCTTAAATAACAGTTCCATGAAATAAAGTTTACCTTACTATATTTGGTGCACTCTGAAATGCTCCATTCTACTCTATTTATGCTGTTTGAGACCATGATGTTGATTTTATGTTCCACATTTCAAAAATCGCTGCTTTAGGGTTTTACTTATTTTGCTTTTGTGAATGACAGACCTTCTCAAGTTGGTTTTAAGTGCACTTAATTTAGTCCCATTCTCTTTTCTGGGATCTGAGACTCCAAATAAAAATATGAAAAGGAGATTATTAGCCAAGATGGAATAATATTGAGAAAAAAATCAGTTTATGATTGACTTGGTTAATTTATCTGTAGCACAAATTAATGCAATAAGGAAACTCTTATCATCTTTTACATCCCCTACCCATTCAACTTCTTTCATTCTTCTTTCTTTCTTTCTTTTCTTATTTTACCTAAAGATTATTTTTTTCACTTGTTATTAATCAAAGAAAGGTTATGGAAGGGAAGGAAGGAGACTAACATCTAATGAACACCAATTATGTACACATACCTTGCATACATTCTTTTTTCTCCATAACTACTCATGCTATTTTTAAAATTCATGTTTTTTTATGCCTATAAGAAAACTAGAAGCTAGAGAGGTAAAGTAGTTTGCCCAAGGTCAAAAAGTTCAAAAAGCTAGCTTGTGGTCGAACTGACCCACAAACCCAGGCTAGCACCAAAATCACTGCAATGTATTTTCTTGATGTCAACATAAAAACCACAAAAAAAGAAAAATTACTCTCTATGTTTTCAATCAGCTAACTCTAGTAGTGTTTGTATGCTTCTCTTTGAATTGTTTTTTGTTGTTGTTGTTAGCATCTTATATTTACCAATCATTATACAGAACATAAGTTGAACTTCCCAACATGCATTACATGTATACATTCTCTCCAGCACACCATTTATTCATTTAAAATACTCCAGAACATATAACCTACTTATGTAATTTTTCCCACGAGGATTTCATGTTTTCTGTTGACTTTGCAAAGAAACTCAGATTCTAATTTATCTTTGCATCACAACATTTGCTTTTATTAGCTCCCTTGATATTGAAGAGAAAATCAAAATAAAATGCTTTCCTTCATAACCTTAGTTCTAAGTAGAGTCCATTAGGGACTTTAATCACTTTTAAAGCTGATTCCTGCATTGGTAAACACTTTGTGTGACGTTAAATAGGCTTTGTCTGTTCTTGGAGACAGAGTGGATTAAAGTAAACAGTAGTGCGTATTACTTGGCTGAAGAGACAGGAATAAAGAACAAAATGCAGCTACCCCATTACTCCCTTTAAGCTGCCTCTTTCTCCTGAAATTGGATTGAGATTACAGGATACCCCTCAACCTACACTGGATCCAAAGTTGAAGCAGTACCTAGTGCCTTTCTAAAAATTAATGTCTCTGTTGGAATATAATTTGCATACCATAACCCACTATTGTTTCTATTCACAACAAAATCCCCAACTCTGAAACGTGAAAGGAAAGGAATAATAAACACAAATTTCATGCTTTCTAGACGTTTGCGCTCAGTCTCCCTTATAATTTTGCTCCCTCCCTCTTCCACATCCCCATGGCCCTTCTACTATGTCTTCCTCATATAGTATATTGACCCTAGTATTTTTATACATGGGCTTTTGAGAATTCCTTACTGATTATGTTTTGTTCCAAGGTAGGGGCAACCATAAAATAGCATCATTATACTTGAATACGCAATTATCCCTGTGTTAGGGCAGAGCTACAAGTATGACTGATGCTTTTCTTTTCAGAGAAAAATAAAGTGGCAAGAGAAGTGAAATTTCAGGTATAATGCTTCACATCACCATTAACAATGAATATCAAAATTTTTAAAAATAGATTTTGGATGACTGGCATGGATGCAGATGAATCCCAGTGCAGTTACTATACAAAAGGTAAGATTACCATCATACACGTGATGCCATGACATCATAGTGGAAATATCAGTGTTATTTACTGAATAATATCTTCAATGGCAATAATGCCTTCCTTCAGTTTTGATACTCCTTATGCTAACTCTGTGACACATCCAAGGCTGGGAGACATATAGCCATTGTTTTAAGATCTAAAAGAGCCTATGAAAAATTTTAAAAAGTTTAATCTTGGCTTCTTCACATTAATTGTGAGTCTATGACATTCTCAGTTTACAGTGGGAGATTCCATATGATAGAATGTCCTGCTGGAGATTAATTTGTGCTTTTTATTTCATATGAGAAGGAACATGCCAGAGAACCAACTCTGGAACTCATTTAGAAAAAAGGTTAGAAAAGGAAGTCCTGGAATCATTGAAGTGAGCTAGGTGCAGAGCGAGTGGCCCCATGGTCACAGAAAGAAGAGACCCAATGTGTCCGGCAATTACAGAAGACAGGTGATGTAGAAGCTGCCACTCAAAACAAGCAGTCTTTCATTACTCAAAAGGGAGATGTCATCAGTTAACTTATGTTTCAGACTAGAGAAGGGAAAGTTATCTAAATATTCCTGAAATAAAAAGAGGTTATTGGAAAAAGGGGAACACTGATGAGGAACTGAGGAAGAAAAACTATAGAAAACTTTTGACTGAGGTTAAATTGGAAGGAGCTGCATTTCTTAAAGGAACACAAAGGCCAGAATGGGAATATGAACAGTGAGGCAGCATCTCAGAGTGACCAAGAATCTACCATGGGACTGTAAGGTGAAGGTTCACAATAACAACATTGGCGGGAGAGTGAGAAAAAGACGTCCTAGATATTTAAGTTGTATTAACTTTTTTGGACGATAGAAGGTCCAGGATTCTTTGGATAATTTATGGAGACAGGATGTATTCGTTTTCTATTGCTGCTATAACCAATTACCACAAACTTAGTGGTATAAAGCAACACAGATTCATTATCTTTGAGTTCTGCAGTTTGAAGTCTGAAATAAGTCTCGCAGAGACCTCATCTCTACAATAAATCAAAATGAGCCCGACGTGGTAGTGCGCGCCTGTGGTTCCAGCTACTTGGAAGGCTGAGGCAGAAGGATCGCCGGAGCCCGGCAGGTCGAGGCTGCGATGGCCAGGAGCGGCCACTGCACTCCAGTCTGGGCGATAGAGTGAGACTCCAACTCAAAAAAAAAAAAAAAAAAGAAATAGGTCTCGCAGGACTAAAATGAAGGTGTTGTCAGAGCCACAACCCTTCTGGATGCTGTAGGGGAGAACCTGCTTCCTTGTCTTTCCAGCAACTAAAGACTGCCCACATGTCTTTGCTGGTGACCCCTTGCTTGTTCCAGAAACTTCAGGTTGTCCTTCTCATACTGTCTCCTCTCTAATTCTCTTTCTTTTGTCTCTCTCTTCCACTCATGGGGACCCTTGTGATTATATTTGGCTCATGTGACTATCGCTCCTATTTTTAGGTCAGCTGATTAGCAAACTTAAAGCTGTCTGCAACCTTAATTCTCCTTTGCTATGTAAACTAACATATTCACAGATTCTGGGGATTAAGACATAGATGTTTATGTGAGGGTGGGGGTCACTAACCAGCCTAAGACACAGAGGAACCCCAACAGGGAGATACTGAACTCCCTGGTAATACAGTAGGTGGGTAAGGAGCACAAGCAGACTAAGGGACGGTTCTCAACACCAGTTGCATATATAATCATGTGAAAGCTTTGACAATTCTAATGCTCAGGTTACACCCTCAGATATGTTAATTTAATAGGCTTGGTTTTGATCATGAATTTCGCAGCAACCTGGATGGAACTAGAGTCTATAATACTGAGTGGCTTCTCACAGAAACAAAGATCTGAGTGTCACATGTTCTCACTCATATAATGGACCTTGAACATCCAATGTAATACTATAGAAAATGACTGACGGTACTGGGAAACTATGAGGGGGGAGATGGGATTAACAGTAGCAAATATCTGTCTGGGGACGGGGAAACACCTCTTATCAACAGGGTGCCTGAATGGAACGTAATTGTACACCTAACCCTTAACTGTAACCCACAACATCATAATAAAAAATATTTTTTAAAAAGTAGGCTTGGTAAGGGCTGCAGACACAGTAATGTTGGCGCAGCAGATCTGGATGATCTAGGTGATTTTTATGTGCAGGCATGGGTGAAGACCCATTTATCTAGGACAGGGTGGTTGATATATTAACTGTAGGGAGTGAGGACAGAAATCTAGATTACACATGTCCTAGAATTCTATTCTTTTCTAATTTTTGTCAGTCATTTGAGTTATATACCCTGTCTGTCTTGTTGCTTTAATTTACCTCTATCTATCAAATTCAATATGTGAGCTTTAAATATTCTTAGAAATAAAGAAATCTCTTCTCCTAGAAAAATATTATTTAAAATTGTATTTCATACATTTTAATTGATTCTCCTGATCTGTCTAAGCTTGTTTTACAAAAATTCTTTTAACTGAAAAATTACATCATTAAGAGTTTATCAATAATAGTTTATTTCACAATATATATGTAGTTCATTTGTAATGAAGAGTTAAACTGTGTTTCATCTGCCTTAATGAAATCTATTTTCACAAAACTTCACTCTATAGTGTTTACTTCATGGTATTTGAATCAGTTTATGCATTTTCTATTTTGTTACTTTTCTTATTTTATTTTATTTCATTCTTGCATATGAAATTGTTGGTAGTTGCCATGGCAATTCTAATTGATTTCTTTCTGCTGTTTTTGCAGGCTTTTAAAAAGATTTGCACAATACATCCTTCATATTGTTATTTTTATCTCTGTAAGTTTGTAATGGCCTCTCAAAAAAAAAAAAAAAAAAAGCTGTGTAACAAGAGCATCAGATGTTACTTTGCTCAGTGTTGAAGGTTGTGAAGAACAGAAGAAAACTAAGGAAGAAAAGCCAAGCCGAGAAGGGCAATGAAGAAAAGGGTTATAGTTCAAAAGTAAAAGTGTGTGCCACACAAAAGAAAGAGTTCAGGTACCTGAGTCAGCATCAATGCAGGGGCGAGAGATGTGCTTTTAGAGAGAATTGAACTTGTCAATGTGACTCGGCTCTGGAAGACCAACAAATGATCGAGGAAGAGACAGGAGAGGAAAACCAGGCGAAACGTCACCATTTTCTTGGTTCATCTGCGGGTGGATCTCAAAATCTGTTACACACACATATTCACACACAAGCATGCACTCGTGGAATGCAGTAGTAAATTTATTGACAAGACCAGCTAACAGTTTCATTTCAGTAAACCAGAGATGTGTTCTCTGACAAGATCAGGCCTTCTTCTAGGAGATGGGCTATGATACCATTTTCAGACCCAGAAGTCATGAGAAAAAGAAAAGAAAGGCTCTTGGGGATCTGGAATGGATTGAATTTGGTTTTAAGTACACATAAAAATTTACTGAAGTAAATTTATATATATACTTTTTTACTTACACCACATATTTTTCCAAAAGCTAATTGCTATGGACTACAAAAAATATAATAAAGTCAAATAACAAATAACTCTTCTAGAGTAAAGTAGTGGTAGATTTAAGACAGACGTGTGTACTATGAGGTCTACACAATGGTTAAAGATTAGTTGTGAACTTGCCTTTGCACCTTCTACTGGCCAAAACAAAGAGTAAAGCATGATCAGAATCAAGAGTTAAAGTGCCTGAAGCGAACATCATCAGGTTCACCGTAAAAACACAACATTTTCAAGAATTCAAACAGGTAAGAACTGGACAATGGTCTCAACAGTATTCATGCAGTATGAAACAGTATGTTTCACAAACCCCTTTTTAAAACTTTTCATCAACTGAAGTCAAGAATGTAATGTTGGCACACAACTCAGAAAAAGCTATATAATGAAGGTGAAGAGTTCTGAAGGCCAAATATGCTATTTCTTGATTGACCTTGGAGATCAGAAAGTTACTCTGTGTGGACAGGACTGCATAGCTAGCATATCTGTTTTAGAGAACATTTGTGCCCCATCCCTTTGCATGGTCAAATAAAAAGATTTGATGAAGTTGCACCCTGTAAGCCATTTCAGCTTCTCACTTTACAACAAAGAACCATCACCTCATCCTCATATACTCAGATGAAAAAAGATCTCAGTGATAGTAAACATGATTTATCTGAGGAACCCATTGTAAAAATTACATTACACAGGCTTATGTGAAATATGCAAAAGCTTTGGGAAATAAATGCCTAGAATAAACTACCATGAAACTTTTAGATAAATTATTATGACCCTATTCTTCTGTTACAAACATAAATGTGTTTCCGATAAATGCATTTTATTATGTTTTGCTTCATAAGACCACCCTATTATAAATTCAGGATGGTTAAAAGAAAAATTTAAGATCCTTCTCTTCCCCTTGGCAGTCAGAACAAGGTTTTTTAAACCAAAAACATATGTTTAAATTTAGCTCCACATGTGCCAGCTAGCTATTGACTGAATACTGACATGTGTTTGAGCTCTAGGGATCTCAACTCTCTCTGCTTCTTTTCACAGATCCCCAACACCACACATCACACACACACACACACACACACACACACACACACACCACATATTGAAAGTTCATATGTTTAGCAGGTAACAGGATCCTAGTATTCAGAGCAAACCTTTCCTTGATGAAAAAAGGGTATGGAATATTGTATGCAGTATCATACCTTGTGGGGCACAAATGAATTTCTCTTGGTGAATTCTGAATACTCCTTGAGCTTGTCTTGCTCATTAGCAAACTGTTTTCCTTTGATTGTTTTTCAGTTATGTACATGACATACTAAAAACAGTGAATTTCTTAATCAGATGTATCCTAGGCAAATAAACATTTCACTGGTGGAGTAATCTTAGCAAATTACTTTGGGAATATAGCTTTGAAAACAAGCTAGGTTTGTTTCTTTTGGTCACCAAATCTGTGTCAGGTGGCCATGGTAATGTGTCTTGTAATCCCCAAACTACAGGGAGCAATTTGACTAAGGGTCCCAGCTGGGACATTCTGAAATTCATCACCCCATCTGTGAGTTGTGTCCAACCACACTTCTCAGGCTGCTCTCAGCCAATGGCTGAGCAGGGCAAGGATACTAAGGCAGACCCATTCCCCTGAGACATGGGACTCCCTGACAGCTTTGCTGCTTAGGATGCTTCTACTCAACCATTCCCTCTCCCTCCTCACTCAATAGACTTTCATCTACTCTGAAGACTCTCATCTTTTTCCAGTTCCCTCCTCATTTCCTCTCACACAAGCATTTTCCTTAATAAAACCTTTGTTTAATTCTGTCTTAGTTTGTATGTCTTGGAGGACCAAGACTAATATAACATACTCTGTTTAGTTTTAAAGGTAAGTTGTATTACCCACACTTAAGGAAATACACCTTCACATAATCAAGAACTAAGACTCTGAATTTGTCTTTTGCTGAAAAAGCACAACATTGCCACTCATAGATTTGGATTCTAGATTGAGCCAGATTAAAATGCCTTATAATTTTCTAAAATAAGTTCCTAATTCATTCTCTTATCCAAGAAGCCACAATGCTTCCTCTAATCCTAAAGTCTTTAATAGTCAATCCATTTTCCCCAAGAATGCTGTGATTTTGTTTTCTAATACACCATGTTCACATAAATTATACCTATACATTTTGTCAATTAGAATATATGGCAAATAGAATATATTCTGTAGCCTAAACCTCAATCTTTCACTTGGTTGGTGATACTGGCCATATACAAGGGAGACAAAAAAGAAACTGGAATTATCTTTTGGAGGGAAGTCCTCTTGTAGTACAGGTTTCCCTTAGTAGGTAAATGTTCTAGGAACCCATCAGCGTCAGTGTAGCAGCTAGCATTGTTGTGAGAGGCTGTTTTCAGCTTCAGTGAAATTTCTTTAGAGATTCTTTCAATGCGTTTGCTCATTTTATAATGGGTGATGTATGAGCACACCTGGACACACTGCACTCAGTGTTCAGCAGTTTTTGAATAAATGGCATGACCCCCCCTACCCACCGCCCCACCCTCCCTATTCACCCAATCTGGCCCTGAGTGACTTTTTGTTTCCCCAGATGACAAAAGTCCTCAAAGGGAAATGTTTTGCTCATGTGGAAGAGGTAAAACAAAAAACAGCAGAAGCACTGAAAGGCACTAAAGTTGATGAGTTCAAAAAGATATATCACTGTTTTGAACAGTGGAAAAAGCATATCAATAGGGATATTACATCAAATGGAGAGTACTTTGAAGTTTAAACATGTAAGAATAAATACATAATACATTATAAATAAATTCCAGGGTTTTTTTGGAGTCCCCCATCATATAGTCTTATATGGTTGCTTATGTGAGAGATCTATCCTAAAACAATGTGGACAGGTCACTATGCATTGAAGAACACTCAAGGAAACTCAGTCTTTTGGGGTCTTCTGAAGTAAGTAGTAGTCAAACCCAATTCCCTTGTCTAATTTATAACCATCTAATAAAATAGAAAATGGAGTCAGATAGAGACCAAAAGATCAGCTTTGGTAGACCTTACATTTCTAGGCCATAAGTGATCAGTTGCCTATCCAACTGTAAGTAGTGCTAACAGAGAACCGAATAAAAAGCACAATCTCAGGCAACCTCCTCAAGTCCCCTCCCAATGTGGGAGCTTTTCTGTCTTCTTAATAAATCCTGATTTCAAAACAAAAAGCACAATCCCATTCACGATTACCTCAAAATACACACATGCACACACACACACACACACACACACACACACACACACACACACACACACATTCAAAAGAAAAACAAAAACAAAAATACCTAAAGCTATAAGAATCTTAGAAAACACAGGAGACACCCTTACAGAAATTGGAATAGGCAACCAATTTCTAATCAGAACCCTAAACCCCATGACAAAAGAGATAAGATAGACAAGTGGAACCTCATCAAACTGAAAAGCTTTTGCAAAGCAAAAGAAACCATTAAGAGAGTGAGGAGATAGCCCACAGAATGGGAAAAAATATTTGCCGTCTTTATATCTGACAAAGGCCTAATATCTAGGATTTACAAGGAACTGAAACGTGCTGAAAAAACAAACAGCCCTACTAAATAGTGGGTAAAAGATATGAATGGACAATTCTCAAAAGAAGACATACGAGCAACCAACAGAGACATGAAAAAATGCTCAGTCTCACTAGTCATCAAAGAAATACAAATAAAAACTACACTAAAATACCACCTAACTCCAGTCAGGATGGCCATAATTAATAACTCAAAAAAAAACAAATGATAGATAGGATGTGGAGAAAAGGGAACACTTCTACACTGTTGGTGGGAGTGTAAATTAGTACAACCTCTGTGATAAACAGTGTGGCGATTTCTAAAAGATCTAGAAATTGACCTTCTTGTGACCCAGCAATCCCCCTTCTGGGAATATACCTGGAGGAACTCAAATCATTCTACAAAAAAGATACCTGCACACGTAGGTTTATTGCAGCACTATTCACAACAGCAAAAACAAGGAACCAACTGTGCTGCACATCGACAGTTGACTGGATTAAAAAAAGGTGGTACCGATACGTGATGGAATATTACTCAGTCATAAAGTAAGATAAAATTATGGACTTCACAGCAACTTGGATGGGTGTCGAGTTTATCATAACCAGTGATCTATCACAGAAACAAAGAACTGAATACCACATGTTCTCATTCATAAGTGGACCCTGAACATTTATCATAATACTACAAGAAAGGAATTGGCACTGCCAGGGGTGTTGGGGGTGGGGGAAGACACAACATTACTAAGGGTACCTAATCCTAAGCCAGGAGAAGTGAGGTCCAGAGGCCAAAACTTCACCTCTATGTAGACTACTACCTAATCCTGACTTGAACCTCCCATATTTAAAATAAAATAAAATATTTTTTAAAAGAATAGAAAAGAAAACTGCAGGACTCCCGGCTGTAGGCCCAAGCTAGCAATGAAGAGAAGGCTGTGTGTGGCCAATTAGCAGATTCCAGAGAGAAGAGCAAGTGCTGCGAACAGGCCAATTCAAAAACAAAAGCGCTGCAAAAGGATTAGTTTGTTCTCTACCTCACAACTGAGATAAGTTACTCTTCCTTCCTTGGAGAGAAGTGAGACAGGGGCAGAAAGAAACTTCCTAATTATTTTGAAACCAGAGTTTTTTATCGTGTGGGCCATGGCAAAAAATCAGAGAGAGAGAGATAGCACCTCCTACAAAACCTCAAGCCCTGATCCACCCGTGGGGCTTCAGTGGTGTTAACCTTGGCTTGTGAAGGATAGAACGTCGCTCAGCCACCTCAGCTATGGGGCCAGTCAGGACAGACATTGCACAGAAAACAAAGCAAACTCTGCTTTTTTTCATTTCATTACTATTCGCATGTTTCAGAACAATTCATTCAAGATTCACATAAAGTTAGCTATGGGCTTTTCTAAATAGAGCTCTTACATCTTAAAAATAAATCCAAGGCTTTTAAAGCTCTGTAATTATCTTGTCTATTATCTCATCTGCTGCTTCATCTTTCATTCCCTCCCTTGATCTTTTTTCTGTATGGGGGGTTGCCGTTTTTGCATAGCTTTTAAAGCAAATTCTGGGTATTTTCAGAGATTGGGGGAGGGGGGAGAAGAATAGATATGTCACAATTCATGTTACTTACTCATTTTTCAAGAAATTAACTCCTCAGGCACCTGATGAGTTCTACGCACCTGGGCATTTAGGTTTCGAATAAGAATTTTAATTGTATCATTTCATCACGGTGATCACACTTAAGGATGAAAATTCTTATAATTTCTGGCACCATGGCATCTATTCCTTCACTTAAATTATATATTTTAAACTACATATTCTTAGGGACTGCCTTCTTCATGGTTTTTATAACTAATTTAAAGCTTAGTGACCTCTGAAAAATAAATTTACTTTACTGATGGAGGAAAATGTGGCATGTCTCAAGAAAAAAAACACTTTTGACTAAAATAATGCATAAGTAGATGTAAATTTATGCATAGTTTTCCAATGTAAAAGTATTATATACCCATGCAAAATTTAGAAATTACAAAAAATATATAAGATAGAAGAAAAATAATATAAAGTAGAATAAAAACTGTCTTCTAAATGATCATTTGATACAACCATTAGTAACACTTTGGTAACTTTCTAGTATTTTATAACACATACACAATGTGTATAAATTTTAGATCATACTGAGTAGAGTATTATATTCTTTTCTTTTCACTTAACATTATATTATGAGCATTTTCCTATGTCATTATGGAGACATTAAAATATATTTTTAATGACAGCATATATAAGAATTCATCATCAAGTATTTTATAAAACTACTACTAGACATATAACATTTGTTTTTCAAAAATTTTCACCATTATAAATGATGCTATTATAAACATTCTTATATAAGGTTTTCTTAACCATATTGTTGATTATTTCCATAAAAAAATCACATTACTAGATTAAAATGAATTAATTTTAAAAGCAAGTCTCAAATGACTATTAACTTTGGGGGAGAGTCATATGGAGATACTTCTTTTCTGGTTTCAGAATAATTGGGAAATCAAATTAAGAAAGTTCCTTCAGGGAGTGTAGAATCAAGGCAAGAGGTGGAAGTCCTGAAGGATATTTCATCCCAGTCATGGTGAGGCCTGATAGCTATGTCTTCTTCTGTTAAATCAATGTCTTTATATGAAAATATTTTGTCATCATCAGTATTATTTATACTGTAGTCTAGATAGCTCTTGGCTTGTGATATTTACCACAATATGAAGCACTTCAAAACTCTGCATGTCCCCAGATGACTGCACAATCAGCAAAGGGCTTCATTTGTCCAAGCTGAAATGCCAGCTCAAGGGCATCTGCTGGGTCTTGGGCTTTCAGAAAGAGGACATACTCCTATAAACCATTAAGAGAGGTAGTTTACACCAAGGCACACTAATTAAGTGTTAATTAGGGAGAATGGAGCATGTAGCCTTGAAGGATACAAACTCACCTGACAAAAACTGAAGACAAGGAGGACATATTGATTGCTTAGATATAGATATAACAACTATTTCTTTAAAAAAAATTTTTATTTTAAAGGTGTGGGATAAAATTTAGGGTCAGGTACACAAATGTTCATTATGCAGCTACCCTTGTTGATGAGGTGTGCTCCCCCTCCCCTTACCTGGTAGTTTCCTTCTACTGCCAATCTCACTCTCACCCTCCCCTGGCAGCTTCCCACTACTGCCAATTCCTTTTTTATAGTATTACAATAGTTGTTTCAGGTCCGCTTATGAGTGAGAACATGTGGTACTCAGTTCTTTGTTTCTGTGATAAATCACTCAGTATTATAGACTCTTAAGTCCACCCAAGTTGCTGCGAAGTTCATAATTTTGTCCTTCTTTATGGCTGTGTAATAATAATAATATAATAACTGGTAAGAGTTGGTTATTTTGATTTTTCCACATTTGATATAAATACATGATTTAATAGATGCTTTTGGCTACTCATTCTTCTGACAATTTCAGTATGTTTACATTTCTCCTGGGAGTTGGGGGGAGTATATGTGTATTTCTCACTCTGTCTCTCATTCCCACCCTCACCTAAATGTGATCTATAATCTTAGAGTCAAATGTGAAACCAAATTCAGATTTATGTGAATACAAAAAAAACGAGGAAAAGAGTCTAGTGCTGTTCAGATCTGGGGAGTCCACCGTTGCCTTTATAGTTCACATTGATGTGTCTGCATGTCTAAAAGGGACACAAGAAATTCAGGCACCCTGATGTGCAGCTCTTTGGAGGCTAAATTAGATTAATTGGCTCCTTCAGTCACTGTCTTCTGGGAGTTTATAGGCTATGGAAGTATCATTCTACTAGACAGATCTTTTTTTTAAAAACGCCGACAATGGAACAAAATATTCCACAAACACAGAAACAGATACGTGATGAGATGAGGAATGCTCAGGATTCAGTCAACTGTAAACTGTGATTCATTCATTCCTTCAGCAAATATGTATTGAGCATCTGATATATACATTATGGTGAAGGGGATAGAAAATAGGCATACACAAAGGCAGTACAATTTTAGGGAATGACAAGGGCTAGAAAGAAAATTGAAGTCATGGAAGGAGATTGAGAGTTATGTGTGTGGGGGGGGTGCTATATTAGCTGGGGAGTCAGACCTGAATGAAGTGGGAGAGCAAAGTCAAGGCCTAGAGTAGAGTTTTCCAGTGGAGGGAACTGCGAGATTTAAGGCCCCAAGGTGAGTCGAAGCTTGGCATGCTTGAGCTGCAGCACAAAGACCACCGGGAAAGTGAATTAGCTTCCAGGTCAAAGCAAGAGAGATCTTGGATTTTGTGAAATCCTCTTTTCCTTCCCACAAGAAGTCACAGTTTACCACTTGGGGGCAATTCTCCTCATAGGCGTTAATAAGAGATATGTGAGCTATTTCTTCTCTCAGGCAAATGTCCCAATATGGAGCCTTTAATAGTTTACTAGCAAATGTGGAAATTCTCCCAGGTCCAATTTAGATCTGGCAGAGAAGATGAATATTACTAGTCAGTCGGTAACTGCCTATAACAGATGTTTTTGTTGAATGTTAACATTAACAGTTCCATTTGGCCTTTTCAGAATTGGAATTAAGAAATGAAAGAAATAGCTAAGGGTACATTGAAATACAGGTGGGAAAAAGTCCTTTGACCAGAGACTTGAAATATAACATCTAGTGAAAGTTTTAACACCCAAGAATTGTGTGACCCTGGGGAAATCACTAGGCCTTAATTGTTTGATTTGTAAGAGGGAGAATAAGAAAATAAATATCTAGCAGAATACAGGGGTTTGTAGATATGTGAACTCTGACAAACAACCATTAGTAGGAATTTTAGAAAAATGTAATCTTCTTGTGTGGGGAGGGAGGCAGCACAAAATAAATGAAGCAAATAAGTTTTTCCAATAATTGAATATCTAAGATTAACTTGGTTCAGTTGACTCAGCAAAGAAAACTAGAATTAAATTGTTCAGATTCCAAATAGCATTCTTTACAGAGTCGAACTCTCTTGAATAACAGCAAAGCCCATTTTCTCCCTCTTTTCTGAATTACACTTCCATTTCCCTAGTCATTCAGGTACAATTGCTTGAAAAAGAAAGTACTCATCTGGAAAATGGTGTCTAAATAGTTATTTCCAGATATGCCTTTAGTTACCGCAGACATTGACTCGCTGCAATGGAATTAGAGTGCAGGTCACGTTTCGCATTCTCCAATGTAGCAATCACACCTGCTTAGGTACTGTAGGTATTACCCAGGCCTCCACCAATGAGAACTGCTGTTCGTGCTACCACACGCCACCTACTAATGCCACTACCAAGTGGGAAATCAACTGGACTTGAACAAGATCAGTCTTGAAATTGCTTGTTTGCATTGTTTCAGAGAAAGTTCCTAAGAATAGATTTTTTAAAATGGCATAGGAACAGAAATTTATAAATGCTACACTGCAAAATAGTTTAAAGAAGTGGCTAATATTCCTACTGAGCCTACTGACCATTCTGATAGCCAATGACTATGTTCAACTTACATGTACTGCCTGTCCACCACATTCAAATACAGCTTCCCCATTCGTGATGGGCTAAAAGCAAAGGATGCATTACATAAGCACTTGTAGATAAAAATCAACCATCCTCTTGTGTTAATAATGCCAATTATTAGGAAACATGTATTATGTGATTATTTACCATCAATAGCATTTTTTTTCATTGAAACATGTTCTTCAAACTTCTTTTTTAGTTAATACAATATAAACTTTGAAAAAATTAAGGTAAATAAGGAATATGGTATTTCAATTGATGTTCTCATTTAGGGTTCATGTTCAGCAGCTTAGAAACCAGTATATACAATTGGAGTCATTTTCTATAGACATTGACCCAACATTCAGAATTCACCTGTGAGGTGCAGAGATAATAATCATTATGATGTGAACCATAATGGAATCTGTAGACAAGGCTGTTTTGATAGTTCATAAACTCTATGAACTCTTACTTTTGGAGGCTTCCCTACCTTTTATTACACATGTTAAAATGCACTCACATTCCACAATAAATGTAACATATACATAAGAGTTGAGTGGCGTTGCCCTCAACTAGTTGACCTAATGTCATAATTCAGAGACATTTCATTAAACACTTGTTAATTTTCAATGTTGCTATCTTTCTTGAAATATTGTGATGCCAATAAAATTTTGTGGAGGTTAAATTAACCATTTGCTTATTTTAATATTGCAATTTTCTTTTCTTGTGTTGTTTTTTTTTTTTTTAATAATGTCTCAAATGCATTTATAGGCCTGTGAATATGGACCTATGGCACTGTGTCTTAGGGCTTAATGGATAAAATAGTCCTGGATGTAGACAAGGACCTTGGCCTTAAGCAATGTCTGAAGCATTAGCAATGTAAAATTTCAGAGAAATTGCACTGGGATATAATTTTTTCTAATGGCATCTTGCCTTCTAGTTATCAAATCCAATGAGACACTTCTATAAAACTTTTCCATCCAGTCTTTGCTTTTCTTCTTCCACCGCCTTTATATATAGATCTCTATCATGTCAGCCACAAACTATTACAATAGACTTAATTTTGCCTCCTTGACTGGAGTTCTTCCCTCTTGCAACTGAGGGCCAACTGATTAGGCTCACTAAAACGACAGTCAACCAAATAATCAAATATAATTTAATTAACCAACTAATAAATGGGACAGTTTGGGTGTTTAATAGTAACTCACAATGAATTTTTGCTATTTAAACATAAATGTTTGGCTGTATCTAAGGTATCTTCTAAGTTTCCAGTGGAGTTTTTCTGGTTCTTTTTTCTTTGACTATGCTTAGCACTTTTTCACCCTTGTTGGTCCATGGGTTCAGTCATTCAACACATATTAAGTGATTACCAAGTCCCAGACATCATACTAGTCACTGAAGATTCAATGATGAATATTTTAGAAAAGTTAAATCATAAAATACAAATGCCTGAAATGCCACCAGTTCTTTGATAGAGTTAAGTACAGGTTACAGTGAAAAGCATAAAGGAAGTGTGGTCAATTCTGCCTGATTTGGAGAATAGAGGATAGGGGAGGATGGATCAGGAAAAGCTTATTTCTGGAAAATGTGTTATCTCTCACCTGGTACACATTTGTGCAGGACATTTCAGACAGAAGTAACAATATAAGCAAAGGCATCAAAGCAAGAAATAGATTTTGAAAATACCATTAAAAAATTTTTATTTTAAAATTGTGGGGTACAATTCAGGGTTAGGTATACAAATATTCATTATGCAGGTATTCTTGTTGATGAGGTGTGCCCCCACTTCCCCAAGCAGATTGCAACTACTGCCAATCCCATCCCCCAACCCCGCAGTTTCCCGCTACTATCAATCCTTTTCTTATAGTATTATGAAAGTTGTTCAAGGTTCACTTATGAGTGAGAACATGTGATACTGAGTTCTTTGTTTATGTGAAAGATCACTCCGTATTATAGACTCTAAGTCCATCCAAGTTACTGCGAAGTTCATGATTTTGTTCTTCTTTATGGCTGCGTAATATTCCATCGTATATATGTACCACATTTTAAAAAATTCAGTCCTCTTATGATGGGCAGTACAGTTGGTTCCATGTTCTTGTTATTGTGAACAATGCTGCAACAAACATACATATGCAGGTATCTTTTTTATAGAATGATTTGAGTTCTTCTGGGTATATTCCCAGTAGGGGGATTGTGCAGTCATATGGCAGGTCGATTTTTAGAACTTTTAGGAATCGCCACACTGTCCTCCACAGAGGCTGTACTAGTTTATATTCCTACCAACAGTGTAGAAGTGGTCCCTTTTCGTCACATCCTCTCCAGCATCTGTTATTTTTTGCATTATTGATGATGGCCATTCTGACTGGAGTTAGGTGGTATCTCAGTGTAGTTTTATTTGCCTTTCTTTGATGACTAGTGAGGTTGAATATTTTTTCATGTATCTGTTGTCTGCTTATACGTCTTCTTTTGAGACGTGTCTATTCATATCTTTTGCTCACTTTGTAATGGGGCTATTTGTTTTTTTTTTCTTTCAGCACGTTTGAGTTCCTTGTAGACCCTAGATGTTAGGACTTTGTCAGACATACAGTTGGCAAATATTTTTTCCCAGTCTGTGGGCTGTATCCCTGCTCTCTTGATGGTTTCTTTGGCTTTGCAGAAGCTTTTCAATTGATGAGGTTCCACTTGTGTGTCTTATCTCTTATGGCATGGGCACTTGGGGTTTTGATCAGGAATTGGTTGCCAGTTCCAATTTCCATAAGGGAGTCTCCTGCATTTTCTACAATTCTTATAGTTTGAGGTTTTACATTTAGGTTTCTGATCCATTTAGAGGTGATTTTTGTGTAAGGGAATAGGTAGGGGTCCTGTTCCAATCTTCTGCGTGTGGCCAGTCAGTTTTACCAGCACCATTTACTGAACAGGTTCTCCTCTTCCCAGTGGTAGGTGATAGAGGCATTATCGAAGATGAGTTGGTTGAGAAATTGAGATTTGCTTCTGAAATCTCAATTCTGATTCATTGGTCTATATGCTATATGCCTGTTCTTATACCAGTACCAAGCTGTTTTGATGATTGTAGCTTTATAATAAAGTAAGTTTAAAGTTTGCGAGTGTGATATCTCCTGCCTTTTTTTTTGCTGAGGATGGTTTTGGCTATTCATGGTCATTTATGTTTTCATATGAATCCCAGTATTGTTGTTTCTAGGTCTGTGAAGAATGCTGCTGGTAATTTGATGGGTATTGCATTAAATCTGTAGATTGCCTTAGGTAGAATGGACATCTTAACAATGTTGATTTTTCCAATCCATGATCATGATCATGGAATATTTTTCCACTTGTTTGTGTCATCTTTGATTTCTTTGAGCAGTGTTTATAGTTTTCATTGTAAAGGTCATTCCCATCTCTGATTAGGAAGATGCCAAGGTATTTCACTATTTTTGTGGCTATTGTGAATGGGATTATGCTTTTTATTTGGGTTTCTGTTTGTTTATTATTGGTGTATAGAAATGCATTTGTCTTTTGCACATTTATTTGATACCCTGAGACTTTGCCAAAGTTCTTTATCAGTGCAAGCAGGTTTTTGACAGATTATCTTGGGTTTTCGAGGTATAGAATCATGTCATCTGCAAAGAGGGATAACTTCATTTCCGCTTTTCCTCTTTGGATACCCCTGATCGCCTTCTCATCTCTGATTGCTCTAGCTAGGACTTCCAAAACTATGTTACAGGAGGGGTGAAAGTGGGCATCCTTGTCTTCTCCCAGTTTTCAGGGAAAACAGTTCCAATTTCTGTCTGCTTAGCAATATGCTGGCTGTAGTTTCTTGGCTCTTACTATTTTAAGGTATCTTCCATCTATGCCTAGATGTTCAAGGGTTTTTACCAAGAAGGGGTGCTGGATTTTATCAAAAACTTTTTCTGCATCTAATGATATTATCATGTGATTTTAGTTTTTACATATGTTGGTGTATTTAATTATGTTTATGGTCTTACGATTGTTGAACCAGCCTTCCATGCTGGGAATGAAGCCTACTTGGTCGTGGTGGATGATTTTTGAGATGTGTTGTTAAATCTGGTTTGCTAGGATCTTGTTGAGTATTTTAGCATCTATGTTCATCAAGGATATTGACCCATAGTTCTCTTTCTTTGTTGGATCTTTACCTAGCTTGAGTATCCATGTGATGTTAGCTTCATAAAATGATTTGGAGAGAGTTTCATTTTTCTCAATCACTTGGAATACTACCAATAGGATTGGTACCAGTTCCTCCTTGTATGTTTTGTAGAATTCTGCTGGAAAGTCATCTGGTCCAGGGCTTTTTTTTTGTAGGTAGTTTTCTTATGACATAATTAATTTCCTGGATTGTTACTGGTCTATTTAGGGTCTCAGTTTCTTCTTGTTTCAACCTGGGGAGGTTGTGTGATGTCAGAAAGTCCTCCATATCCTTTAGGTTTTCAAGTTTGTTTCCATACAAGATAACATAGTAGTCTCTGATAATCTTTTGCATTTCTTTAGGGTCAGTTATGATTTCATCTTTTGTGTTTCTAATTGTGTTTATTTGGGTTTTTTCTCTCTTTTTCTTGGTCAGTCTAGCTAGGGGACCATCAATCTTGTTTATCCTTTCAAAGAACCAGCTTTTTGTTTCATTGATTTTTTTGTATTATCTTTTTGTCTTCTGTGTCCCAGATTTGGGCTTTTATTTTGGTGATCTGGATTCTTCTGCTGAAGTTAGGGTTTTGGTGGTCTTGCTTTTCCAGCTTCCTTAGGTGACTTGTTAGTCTGTTAACTTGTAATCTTTCCATTTTCTTCATGTGTGTTTGTAGCGATATGTATTCCTCTCTTACTACTGCTTTCATGGCATCCCAGAGATTTTGGTAAGATGTTTCTTCATTTTCATTTGCTTTCAGGTATCATTTAATCTCTGTTTTGATTTCCATGTTGACCTAGGAGTTACTTAGCATCATGCTGTTTAGTGTCCATGTCTTTGTGGGTTTGGGGGGAATTTTGTTGGTGTTGATATTTATTTTTATTCCACTGTGGTCTGAGAAGGTGCATGGCAGAATTTCAATCTTATGAAATTTGTTTATGCTTGATTTATAACCAAGGATGTGGACAATCTTAGAGTACATTCCATGTGGTGATGAGTAGAATGTATAATCTGTGGTCATTGGGTGGAGTGTTCTGCAGGTATCAATTAAGTTTGGGGGGAATTTTGTTGGTGTTGATATTTATTTTTATTGCACTGTGGTCTGAGAAGGTGCATGGCAGAATTTCAATCTTATGAAATTTTTTTATGCTTGATTTATAACCAAGATGTGGACAATCTTAGAGAACCTTCCATGTGGTGATGAGTAGAATGTATAGTCTGTGGTCATTGGGTGGAGTGTTCTGCAGGTATCAATTAAGTCCATTTGGTCAAGCATCACATTGAGGTTCTGGATCTCCTTGCTGATTTTTTGTCTTGATGATCTATCTAGGGTTGTGAGTGGGGTATTGAAGTCCCCAGCTATGATAGTGTTAGAGTCAATATCTTTTTCAAGTTTGTCTAGAAGCTGCTTTATGAAAGTTGGTGCTCCTATGTTGGGTACATATATGTTTAGGATGGCTATTTGTTGTTGATGGATTGAACCTTTTATCATTACATAGTGACCTTCTGTATTTTTTTTTTAAAGTAGGATTTATTGCATGGACAGAAAAGCTCCCACAGTGGGAGGGGACCCGAGGGGTTGCCCCTGTATCTTTTTTAATTTTTGAAAAATACACATTTTAAGAGATGTTATCTATATATTACTTTTAGTTAACCATAATCAGAAATGTGTGGATGCTGATGGTAACCACTTTGGGCACCACTTGTGATTGCAGAAGTCAAATGTGACTTGTATTCATCTTTTGTTATCAGTGTATATTTTTCCTATCTTAAAATGTTTATACATTTTTGGCATTACCTGTACTACTGAGTTGGTGACTTTGTACATAATAAAGTCAAGACAGTAAAATCATAATCGATTATGTTTTGATTACAAATAAAATATTTAGATTTAAAATGATGAGTTTTAATAGCCTCCTTTTTCAACTTTTTGAATATTTTTAGCTACCTTAATATTCTGGAAAACAACCATTTTTAAAAAGCATAAAAGCATGTATGCAGGGTGATGCATTTTTGCTCTTGTCATAGGATTTAACATAGCTTGGCATAGCACTGTTAGGTCCTATTTTTATTTAAAATGTTGACTTTTTTTTCATCATGAATTTTTTGCATTAAATTTGATTAAAAAAAATTTTTTTTCTCAAAATGTTAGTTACCTTGGTTGCTGAGTTTTCTGGGGGTCCCCTAAGTTTTACTCCCACAGTGAGTATTTCCCTTGCCTAATCCCATCCTGGGATTCCCTCACCTTAGTCCCAGCCCTAGAAAAAGCAACTAGATCAATATTTTAAAGATCACAATCTTACAGTGCTGAGTAGTGGCTGCTGAAGACTTTGGTGATTAAAACTAGAGAAATGAATCCAAATTCAATAACTATCCTAACAATTTAGGTGAGGAATTATGAAAGTTTAATCCACAGCAACAAGGGAGATAGAAAAGAGGCAGAAATAAGAGAGGTATCAGGAAGGAAAAATAGGGAGAATGCAATAAAAATTGGATGTATAGGAATGTTCTCCATCCTAGGATTCACTCTCCAAATTATGATTATCAAGGCCCAACAGAGTCTCCATCCTCCAGGAATCCATATAGGTCATTTTACACCCTTCTCCAGGTTTTATCTCTTCAACTACATTATAACTCTTTGCTGCCAAAGATCATATCTCATATATCTTTTGTTTCTCCTACTATGTTATAAGCAGGGCAGATGCTCAATAAATGCCTGTTGAAAGAACCAGAATCATCAATGCATTTTAACATTGTTCCAAGGCAGTGCCGATAATAATTAAGCCAACAAAAGAAGAGTTTGAATCTTTTTCATTGGATATATTTTTAAGGTTAGGATACTCATTTATCTAACCAAGGTGGCATAAATGACTTTTTAGGGCCCTCTTCAATGACATGATTAACAGCCTTTTTCTGAGAAGAGTTTTATATATGTTACTCCTAATAGCAAGAGATCTTCTCATGGGGCCGTCTTCCCTTTTATGTGATTACACTGATATTTTAGAGAAAATGAAATTACTGCATCCCAGCTGGGCAGTTCTTTTGAATTTATAAAATGCAGATTGCTATAAGGACTGTAAAGTTAAGTCAGGTCTATTATCCAATCATCTGTAGATAATTTTGGTTTTTAAACCCTCTTATAAATGTTCTACCATGGTTACCAAAGCCCCAAATTTGACATTAGTGTTGCCCTTGACAACTAAATCCATAGAGTTTATCTGTAAATTTTTCCAGTTATAATACAAAAAAATCAGTTATAGAAGAATGTGAACTTAGTATTCTCAGTGTAGCTTTATCAGATTTCCTCTTGTGGTGATATTTTGATACATTTTGCCAGGAACTACTATTGTTATTATCATTACTATTATGCCCATTATTTTGGACAAGGGGCTTTCAGTAAAGCTCCTAAAAAGAGACTATATCAATTCTGCATGTACCCTTCACATTCTTTCTCCTTCTAGATGATAGACATACTGTCATAGGTGGATCATCCACCTGGCACAGTGGTGGAGTTCTATATCCACTTTGGATTGTCTATGCCTAGGCTTCTCATTTTGTGGAAAAAAACAAAATTGTTATTATGCTTAAGCTACTATTTTAAAATGTCCTATCATTCGGATCTGAATGATTGAAATCACTCAAATCATCAAATAATATCAAACTCATAACTAAATTTGGTATCTAAAAGAGGATTCTTTAGGCAAACCTGATAGAACTAACTTTGTGGGAGAAATGAGGCTTTGAGCAAGAAGGACTCATAGTCTTTAAGTTGGAAAGCTGGTGATCTTTGTTATGCAGTGGCAGAGCATTTGATCAAACTGCTGCTTGCCCTACTGGTAATGCAGAAAATGGGCTTACTGAGGCTAAACGATTAGGAGACATGTTAGCATAGATTTTATGTGTAGTTTGTGCTAGCTCCACCACTTTCAGCAAAAACTGACTTCTAAAGAATCTTTGTCGCAATAATCAAAACAGCCTGGTATTGGTACAAGAGCAGGCATATAGACCAATGGATCAGGATAGAGATTCTGGAAGCAAAACTTCAATTTCTTAACCAACTCGTCTTCAACAAAACCTCCACCACCAACCACTGGGGAGAGGAGAACCTATTCAGTAAGTGGTGCTGGGAAAACTGACTGACCACATGCAGACTATTAAAACAAGAACCCTACCTATCATCATATATGAAAATCAACACTAAATGGATCAAAGACCTAAATGTAAAACCTCAAACTATAAGAACCTTAGAAAATGCAGGAGACACCGTTATGGAAATTGGAACT
>NW_007258930.1:614200-637330 GCF_000164805.1 Carlito syrichta | reverse complement strand
AAACCCCAAGTGCCCATGCCATAAGAGACAAGATAGACAAGTGGGACCTCATCAAACTGAAAAGCTTCTTCAAAGCAAAAGAAACCATCAAGAGAGTGGGGAGACAGCCTAGAGAATGGGAAAAAATGTATGCCAACTGTATATCTGACAAAGGCCTAACATCCAGGATCTACAAGAAACTCAAACATGCTGAAAGGAAAAAACAAACAGCCCCATTAAAAAGTGGGCAAAACATAAGAATAGACACGTCTCAAAAGAAGACATATGAGCAGCCAACAGATACATGAAAAAATGCTTAGCCTCACTAGTCATCAAAGAAATGCAAATTAAAACCACACTGAGATATCACCTAACTTCAGTCAAGATGGCCATCATCAATAACTCAAAAAATAACAGATGCTGGAGAGGATGTGGCAAAAAGGGAACACTTCTACACTCTTGGTGGAAGTGTAAACTAGTATAACCTCTAGGAAAACAGTGTGGAAACAGTGTGGTGATTCCTAAAAGATTTAAAAATCAACCTCCCATATGACCCCACAATCCCCCTCCTGGGAATATACCAGAGGAACTCAAATCACTCTATGAAAAAGATAACTGCACACACATGTTTATTGCAGCATTATTCACAATGGTAAAAACATGGAACCAACCATGCTGCCATTGGAAAGAGGACTGAATTTTAAAAAAAGTGGTACATATATATGAGGGAATATTATGCAGCCATAAAGAAGGACAACATTATGAACTTTGCAGCAACTTGGATGGACTTACAGGCTATAATACTGAGTACTCTATCACAGAAACAAAGACTCGAGTATCACATGTTCTCACTCATAAGTGGACCCTGAACAACTGTCGTAATACTGTAAGAAAGGGATTGGTAGTGGTGGGAAACTGCCGGGGGGCACCTCATCAACAAATGCACCTGCATAATGAATATTTGTATACCTAACCCTGAATTGTACCCCACATATTTTTAAAAAATAACCCCCCCCCCAAAAAAAGAAAATAAAGATGTTTCTTTCTTTGCTTGCAGTCTGAGTAGTTCCAGTATGGCATTGTCTCTTCACCCTGCCTTTGCTCTACAATTTATGGTGAAAGGAGTCCTGAAGATAACTACTCTTGTTCTTCAAACTTGAAGCATTATAAATGGTGATTGACAAGCAGTAGCCTAAATTCTGGTGCTCCATTGAAAGGAGGCACAAAGTGTGCTGGTAGTGATGGGACCCAAGATGTAGCCTTCCTTGCTGAGAGCCTTTCGTCTCTAACTACTTAAGACAGCAGCCATTGAGTCCAGGTCAAGGAGGGAGGCAGAGCATAAAGATCTGGAATAAAAGACAAGATTCCTCAAGCTTGAAATCTACAACTGGGCAAGATCGTTGGCTGAGGGCAGAATTGGACCTGATGCATTTTATCATACTACTCTATAAATTATCTCCACCATATAGATATAGTAGATGCAAGTTTCAAAGGCATAGATAATAGAAAATATAGCAAAATAGTTAATAATTAGGATGTGATGAACTTTGAGTATACATTACCTTTGTCTTTAATATAATTTATTTAATTGTAAGTTTATATAACTTTTTTTTTTAAGACAGGATCTTTTTCTGTCACCCAGACTAGGGTATAATGGTGCAATCATAGTTCACTGCAGGCTGGAACTCCTGAACTCAAGCAATCCTTCCACCTCTGCCTCCAGCTTACCTGACTACAGGTGTGTGCCATGATGCCCAGTTTATATAATTTAATTCTTAATAGTCACTACCTCTAACACTGAACTCATACAATTTATGAAATTTTAACAACTTGTTTCTGTGAGCTGGTACTAGCCTTATTTCCACACAACTGGAAATAAGAGTGTATTTGAATGTCAGGTCACCAAAGAGGTAGATATGGCAAGCAATGCCTGTTGCTGCCCAAGAGCTCTTCTTCTATTTTTTCTTCCTAATATTATATGCAGCATATGTCAAGTTAAAGAGTGGCGTTTCTTAGTCTTTCATTTACATATATGTGGCCCTGTAACATGTTTCTTGCTAATAATATAAGTTAATGATGCTGAATGAGACTTCCTTAAAAGTGGGCAGGAGCAAACAGACATGTGCATTTTGCCCTTTGCCCATTCCATTTCTGTTAGTCAGATTAGGTTCGATTATGCTGCCTAAAAATTTAACTTCAGAATACCAGAGGGTTTACACAGCAAAAGTTTATTTCTCATTTCACATCCTTGTGCAGAATTCTGGGGCAGCTCTTGTCCATGTATGACCTGGGGACTCAGAGTGTAATAGTTTCACCATCTTGTAGCTATACCATCTGGAACATGTAGTCTGTCATGGCAACTCTTTTATGCTTCAGGCCAAAAGAAAAGCACTTCACTTCTTCATACAGTCCATTGGTCAGAATTATTTGCATGTTTTCTGTCTAACTGCAAGGTGGGCTGGGGGTATACCTTCATTATGTAGGAAAAATAAAACATTAAAATTTGGATCTCTGTTATAACCAAAGTGTATATTAAATGTAATGCACTTGAATCATCCCCAAACCATCTCCCCCGACCCCATCCGTGGAAAAATTGTCTTCCATGAAACCAGTCCCTGATGCCAAAAAGCAGTTGGGGACCACTGCTCTTGAGCTTATTTCCCTGGGAATAAATTTGCCAAGCCAGAGACTGCATTTCCCAGCCTTCCTTGCAGTTACATGGGATCATATGAATAAGTGTGGAACAATAGAATATTAGGGTTCATGATGTGTTCAAATACTGTGTCACCTGCCAATTAAGAGAAACTTCTGGTTTTGGACTTTGTCTCTATCACCTACATCCTGTGGTCAGCATTTCAGTAAGATAGCAGCCTAGTTTTGGCTACTCAGGCAAAGACACCATTCAAGGAGAAGGCAGAGGCCCAAGATAGAAAAAATTAGGTCTTGAATTATTTTGTAGAGCAGAACTGCCTCCAGCAGCCTAGACTGGCTACACTATTACTTTGAAGAGAAATAAATTGATATATTTTTTGAGCCACTGTCTTTTGTGTTCTTTTTGTTACAGCACTTTAGCATTTGTCCTAATGAATATACAAACCTATGGGAGGGGGATGTCTGAATTATTATGCTGGGGAATTAATGATTGAAGACTTAAGTTGTAGATATTTGAAACTGGACGACTTAGGCTAGGCACAGTGGCTCATGCCTGTAATCCTGGCACTTTGAGAGGCTGAGGTGGGAGGTTTGCTTGAGCCCAGGAGTTTGAGACCAGCCTGGGCAAGATCTCATCTCTACAAAAATAAAAACAAATTCCTTCTTTTGAAATAAGTTCTGAAATGCATAAGAATTTCTTGTTAAAATTCACAATCTTTTTGAATGGATGCTTTTTAATATTTGCAATTACAGATTTATGGTAGAATGTTTCATAGACCTGCATTTTCTGTTTAATATTAAAATGGCTCTTGTAGGGAGCCATCTGTTATATGATCAGGCATGGAAATTCTTTACAGGGCTTTACATCAGCACTCCTCCAATGTTTGTCATGCTTCAAATATCCTCAGGCATTTGTGTTTCCATTTAGAGGAGCAAGGTGAAGGACTTAGAGGCAAGACATGATGTTTCCCTGATTATTCAGTGGCTATTACTGAAAACACTGTGTTCAGCATATGGTTTGCTGAATTGTCTTTTTCCCTAACCTATCTTTAATGTTTTATTTTACTATGACAAAACACTATACTGAGAAAAAGGACATTTTGTTAATCTTTGAATTTCCTATCAGAACAAGCTTTCCTCATTGCATTAATCAACTCACTTTCTTTCTTCAAAGTTGTTTTTATCTTTTAAAAATATATATATTTCAGCTCACTTTCCTCCAAGTACTATTTCTCTGAGTGCTATTTTATTTAAGCTAACTATTTTACCAAATAGATTTGATCTCAAGTGCTCACTTTGAATCGCTGGGCTGAGAGCTTCCTGAAAACGTATGTGGGAAAAATTCTGAGGCTATGTCAAGGCTCAGCAAAGAGTACTGCAATTGATTACTTATGTCTGCTACAGGTGGAGAAGTAGTGAGCAGGGTCACATGTGCCATTTATTTGCCATCTCTGGCCTATACTCTTCCTATGTCCCCCTATTACTGTGCTCATTCACAAGCATTGTGAAATGGATGACCTTAAGGCAAACATATAAAGCAAAATTTATTTCTCTAGCTGGGAAATAAACTTGAACCGGACCTGACAATAATATTAGCAACAAAAATAATAGCAGTTACATTTGTTGAGCATTTGCTATGTCACAATCACCACTGTAGGTATTTTATAAATATTAAGTAATTTCATTTACTCCTCACAAACATTATACAATATAGACATTATTCACCCAGTTTCAGAAACAAGATGTCTAAGGCTCTAAAAAGTTAACTAAATTTACTGAATTCACTCCTTTGCTCAAAGCATTCTTATCAATACTTGTTCTGGATACCTAGAACCACCGTACCCACTGAGTCTTTTCCCTCCTTACATTCAAATCCCAGCTCAGTCTCTCCCCATATGACCCAATTTTAATATTTCAGCCAAACCACCTGTTGGTGCAATTCCATTTAAAAATTTTTCTTTTTAATGGTTTTTCCAATTGTCTGCATTTTGAATTTAATTAAATTGTTATATATCTCAATGAAGTATCAATTCAAAACACTTAAGTGGATTCAAACTGAGCTTTTCAATAACTGGTTAAAGCAAATAATCAGTACCATCTACCATGATCCTTCCATGAAAATTAGTTGTGATCTTAGTGATGAAAAGAGTCAAGTAAATAATAATTTTTAAAAGATGGCTGTGCCCAGTTCCCTGGTGTAGCTCCTAATGCCAAGAGAGTCAAAAGCCTAATGTTGTTAATCACTGGTTTTAAAATGCTTCAATGCAGGTGTGGGTGTGAGTTAGTCAATCATATGGTCCCATCTAATTTGCCTGGTGTTGTGTAGACTTGACTTTAGCTTCCATTTACACCTTGTCAGGAACCCATAATAGTTCACTTCCTCTTGAAAAATCAAAAGGAAATGCCTTTATAAGATGGAGACAGGATTGGATAAATGGTGCACTGTTGTTTACATGCAAATCAAATAACAGGAAAGAAAACTTCAGCCCAAGTGACTACTAGGCTCTGTTTAATGTGTCTGTTTTCGAGGTTGCTCATGCTATTTTGCCTAAGCAAAGCTTTTGTTTGCCTTGTTAAGGTTTACTTTGAGATGTTAGCACATGAAAGTGTTTGACAAACTTGTCTTTCTGGAGCAAAATTTGAAAAGTGAGAAATTCAGACACTTGTAAAATGTGAAGATATTTGTTGTACTAAAATCCATTCCAGGTCTAATCTAGATTCACTCTCTTTCACCCAGTGGTTTCTTAGACAAAAGTGGGAACTCATTCACCTCCCAGTCTGATTTCTCCACTTCCCCGGATAGACATTATCTAATGTTTGAGCTTCAGTGCTGATTTAAGAAGGCAACAGTTTTCTCTCTTGTACTTTTTTCATGAAAAGAAGGAAATTAATATAAAGAGGTTTGCATCAATGCTTTTCTCTATTTCTCTGTTTTTCCCAGAATAATACAAAATATTTTTTGTCTATCAAGTTAGTGGTGAATTCAAATTCTACTATCACAATGACTTTGACTTGAGTTCTCCAGCTCTTACTGAAAGACATCTTTTCTTAATTTCCCATTATTTAGCTTAGCATAATTCTAAAGTCTTTCCTATTTCTTCTCTTCTCAGTTGAAGAATATACAGTTCTCCTTCCAGATTCAAAACAAAGATACTCATCCCTTTCTTTTCCCTTTCTGTTGGTTATGTCACATATTTGGATCCTTAGCAAGTGTGGGTCTTATTTTCAGATCTAACTGAGACCTTCTTTTCCTTTATCCTGCAGACTCACTTTCTACTTATCAATAAGCATGTGCAAGTTCTTTCATTCTCTCTGCTCACATTCTACTGCTATATCCGGTACATTCAAAGAATGTTGAAACAAGATTTCTCATCTTTCCTGCTGCTTAGATTGCATCATCATTTTTTGGAAGATATTAGCAGTTGCCAATTATTTTTACATGAAAGTCAAATTCTCCACTTCAAAGTTCTCAACTCACCACACCATTCCAAGTCCCTCTGACTGCCTTCATTTACCTTTAAATTCCACAACCAGACTGTTTCCCTGCACTGGGAGGGTAGTATCATTCCCTCCAAATCACCTTGACCTCTCCTGGTATGCATTCTTGCTTACTTGCCAATTGGAATGATATGAAAAGGATTTAACATGAATGGGGTCTCTCATTCCTTCCATGTTCTTCAAAGCACTACTTAAAGTTAAATAATTTTTGAATTAGTTTAGTGGCAGCCACTCCTCAAAGATAGACTTAAAATCCTTTAACCTATTTTTTATCCCTAATTCTTTCCCCTTAAAACCTTTGTATAATATGTTGGTACACTTAGTACATTTTTTTTTAACTTAAGAACTAATTATAAATGTTGGAAATCAATCTTGGGTCATGCTGTTTAGGGCTGGTGATATGTTGCCATAGTGGGACAGCTTGTCCCTGTCATCCCAGAGTGAAGGAAGAGTCTGCAAATTTCTTATGTCCTCTACATTATGCACCTGAAAGAGGCAAAAATAACCTCCCCTTTCCTTAGTTCCATGGAGGACTGTACCCTGTATAATTAGCTCACATTCGTGATCTTTAAAATCAGAGATAAACTATTGGCTCAGTTTCTACTTTTTGCTTCCTCCTTGTTCCCCACAACTGAAATCAGAATCATTTAAAAACTTACAATTCAGTTTATATTCCATCTGGTCAACTTGATAACTCTCCTTGCTGATGTTGATAAAATGTCTACCTTAACCCATCTTTGGTACTTCTTCCTGTGGGAGGGTACAGGCCAAGAGAGGGGATTTAAAAAACCCTTTGAGTGCTATTTTTCCACAGCTTTAGGAAAAGGTTTGGTGATCCCAGTTCCACTCAAAAAATTATCTATGTGCAAAGAATTTCCCTATAGGCTATTTTCATGTAATCCCCTTAAGCTTTATATGGACATTTATGTATAGATTTCTATTTATCTCTATTTTTCAGAGACATTAGTTAAATAGTAAGATACATGTTTGATTTCAAAATAAGTCACATTCTAAGAATAAAATGAGTCAAATAATGTTGCGGAAGAATATTTCAAAATAAAGAATTCTACTCATACTATATTCAGCACAAAATGTTATAAAATAACTTGTATGTAACAATCTCATTTTTATCTATCTATCTATCTATCTATCTATCTATCTATCTATCTTTCACACACACAAATGTAAAGAAAGCTATATAAGGCAATATACCAAAATCTTTGTAAGAAGTAGGATTTTTATGGTTGATCATATTTTTTTCCAAAGATTTTTTTTTTACAGAGAATATGCATAGTTGGTACTAAAAGTATTTTTAAAAGTAAATAGTATTTTTTACTCTCTATGATCACTTGCTGTGAATTGTGTCTAGGAGAAAGATATCGGGAAACTTCCACTGATAATGACTTTGAATGATTAGGACTGTCCTTTATTGTCTCTGTTTTTTTTTTAACTTTATTTTAACTGGTAGTTTACCAAAATCAACAAGGAAAACAGGCTAACAGAAGGACAAGAGAGAGTCATTTCACTTTTCAGAAGGCACTAAACAATTAGAGAACACATAGCTCTCTGCCAGCTGTCTGCTCTAGCAAGTGGTAGAGAGATGGTTGTTCTGTTCCTGACATGAAGAGAAGGTACACCAGGGTGGGAAAGGACTGAGTAGCCTCCTCCCCCATTATTCTGGAGTTCCAGCTCCAGACAAAATTTGATAAAAAGCTGACATTTATTGAACTTAACTACGTGAATTCACGGTCTAAGAACTTTTTATGTGTAACTGATTTTACCCTTCCCAAACCCTGTTTGGTGAGAATTATTATTACTCCCACTTTACACATAAGAAAACTGAGGCATGAGGACATAGTAATCTTACCAACATCTCATCCAGAAAGCAGTAAAGCTGAGCTTTAAATCAGCCAATGTGATTCCATAGAGTGTACCCTTACAGGCTTCTCATTCGTTTGAAATGTGGTCCAGTCATTAATTAAATACCTCTAATAATAAGAAATGTCCCACCCTCAGCGATGGCCAATTCCACCTTGAGACTCTATCCTACTTAGACTTGTACCAAGAAATGGGTGCAGCAGAATAAGCAGAGAGGTCTCTATTTGGATCCCCCTTTCCCAAAGCAGATCTTGGTTAGAGGTCTTAGTTTATTTGGAGGTGATCCCGGGAAGGAAAAGAGAGAATGTGGAGAAAGAGAGACAAGAAAGGGAAAACAAGCAATATAAAGGAAATACTGTTTGTTGTGGGCCATTAAAACTTGATCTCCCCCCCCCCCCAAGCATCCTGGGAAGTGTCACAAACAATCAGCCTCAGAACTATTCCACTCAGGGCCAGGGCAGGGAAAGCATGGGTATTTATCCACCAACAGCCATCCTTTGTTAGTTGAGGGTTTTTACTGGAAGCTGCCAATCCTCAGCACTTCTGGGCTGTTCAACAGGCAGGCTGAGCAAGAGGCCCTGGTGCTGGAGAAAACCTTCAAGCAGAGAAGTAGAGAAGCTCAGGGACCCGGGAGGGCATCTGTCAGTGTGTACAGACACTGTGGATCAGAGCTACGAGAGAGCTCGGGGGTGGGCCAAGAGAAGAGCTTCAACAGTGCTTCCTGCAGCGGCCCTTCACACCAACAATGGCTAGGGATTTCTCCAATGTGCTGTCAGAGGAAAGACTGACAGTAGTCAGGGGATCTTAAAGAGTGGTTCCCAGAGCAGCAGCATCAGCACAACCGGGGAGCTTATGAAGAGAAATGTACATTCTCAGGCCCTCCCTAGACATCCTGAATCAGAAACTCATAGAGTGTTGTCCAGCAATATATGTTTTTAAATCCCTCAAGGTGATTCTGATGCACATGAAAACTCTACAAACCACTGAGTTTTAAAGATAGAAAGGGCCCCAACCACAAATCGATTTATTTTTCCAGTGAAGACTGAGATAGAACTTTTTTCGTTCCTTTTTTTTTTTTTTTTTGAGTGAGAATCTCACTCTCCTGCTCAGGCTGGAGTGCAGTGGCATGATCATGGCTCACTGCAGCCTAGGTCTCCTGGGCTCAGGGGGTCCTTCTTCCTCAGCGTTTTATGTAGCTGGAGCGTGTACCACCACAACGAGCTAATTTTTTTTATTTTTGTAGAGATGAGGTCTTGCCCAGGCTGGTCTCAAACTCCTGGGCTCAAGCAAACCTCCCACCTCAGCCTCTCAAAGTGCTAGGATTACAGGCATGAGCCACTGTGCCTAGCCTAAGTCGTCCAGTTTCAAATATCTACAACTTAAGTCTTCAATCATTAATTCCCCAGCATAATAATTCAGACATCCCCCTCCCATAGGTTTGTATATTCATTAGGACAAATGCTAAAGTGCTGTAACAAAAAGAACACAAAAGACAGTGGCTCAAAAAATATATCAATTTATTTCTCTTCAAAGTAATAGTATAGCCAGTCTAGGCTGCTGGAGGCAGTTCTGCTCTACAAAATAATTCAAGACCTAATTTTTTTCTATCTTGGGCCTCTGCCTTCTCCTTGAGTGGTGTCTTTGCCTGGGTAGCCAAAACTAGGCTGCTATCTTACTGAAATGCTGACCACAGGATGTAGGTGATAGAGACAAAGTCCAAAACCAGAAGTTTCTCTTAATTGGCAGGTGATACAGTATTTGAACACATCATGAACCCTAATATTCTATTGTTCCACACTTATTCATATGATCCCATGTAACTGCAAGGAAGGCTGGGAAATGCAGTCTCTGGCTTGGCAAATTTATTCCCAGGGAAATAAGCTCAAGAGCAGTGGTCCCCAACTGCTTTTTGGCATCAGGGACTGGTTTCATGGAAGACAATTTTTCCACGGATGGGGTCGGGGGAGATAGTTTGGGGATGATTCAAGTGCATTACATTTAATATACACTTTATTTCTAGATCCCTTGCATGCTCAGTTCGCAATAGGGTTTGTGCTCTTATGCGAATCTAATGCTGCCACTGATGTGACAGAAGGCGGAGCTCAGGTGTAGTGTGAGCGATGGGGAGCAGCTGTAAATACAGATGAAGCTTTGTTGGCTGACCGGTTGCTCACCTCCTGCTGTGCAGCCTGGTTCCTAAAAGGCCAGGGCTCAGTACTGGCCTGTGGTCTGGGGGGTGGGAACCCCTGCTCTAGAGGACAACCAGCAGACAGTCACAGGATGAACCACAGTATCAGATTCTTTCTTGATTCTGTAAGTATTGCTGTTGTTATTTTTTACTTTGTTTTGTGTTGTATTTACTTTTCGCACCTGATTCCAGTAAGGTATTAAGGTACCGTCAGTGTGTGATTTAGAAGATTACAGTCAAGTGACTTATTAAAACATTCATATTACCTTGAAGGAAATAAGCATACTCCACTAGTATCTTTTAAATAAGTCCATGCTCAGGTATAACAGACCAGATACCTGACATCCATTAATGTTACAGTGAGGATGGGACACATATCAAAAGGAATAAGATGCAAAACAGCATCAAAATTTCTAGATACTAATGGGAGGGGAAGGGGCAAAGGAAGGATGAGCCCAAAGGAAGAGGATAGGAGAAGCCAAAACTGTTCTAACTGCAATTTTTTCCAGGCTTGGCAGGGTCAAGAGATGGTTATGCCTGCACCTTGTCCATGGGTTCCAAATACACCCAGCCCACACACTTGTCCAGCAGGGGAATTTCAAGATTTGGCACGTAGGGGACCGAAGCTAGGTGATCTAGATATGCAAATTCATGGTAAGGTCTGGAGGGGCCAGAAGCCTAAGTCAAGGCAGAAGTGTTGTAGGCCTCCAAGGGTCCTTGGACAAAAATGCTAAAGAACTGCAAGTCCAAATGGCAGAAGTTCAGGGAAAAAAAACCAAAACAAAACCAAAAAACAATAGAGACAAAAAACAAGTAAAAGACTGGGAAGAAATGGAGCAGAATAAAACATGGCGGAAAGTAAAGTAAGATGGGTGACTTCTGAGAACAGAGCTGATGAAAACGACTATATATTCTGTTTGATGGACAAGTCCTACAGGTGAATTAGAATATCAGAAAGAGCCAGGGTTGGTGTGGAAAAAGCACAGAAACAATGCTTTTCTTAATAGTGTAACTCTCAGAGCTGAAGGAAGAGAACCAAATTCCTATTATTTCTCAAGTAATGTGTCACCTCAACACAATCTCTGGGCATGAATTTAAAATAGCAATTTAGAATAAAATCATAATTAGAAAGCTAATTAACTGAGGCGGTGCACAATAAAAGACATAGGCCTTGAATTGTGCCACAGAAGCCTGCTGACTTGTGTTTTTGTATTTTTTTTTCTTCTAGGAGGAGGGACTATAGATTATATCTAAATATATCTCAGTAAACCTAACAAATAAGCATGAGTACAATTAATCCACTCTACATAAAGCAAAAAGCCTCACCAATGTCAGCAAGCAGCAGTGTCTTTTTAAATTTAAAGCTTCCATAAAGTCTAAAAGGAAATACCAATCAGCAACCCTTTATCCTTCTAATGAAGGCCAGCAGCTCTCATATTTTTATCTCTCTTTGCTTTACAGTACACAAAAATAGCCTCTGAGTATGTTGTTTTCTCCCTTCTCACCACAGAATTAGCAGAAAATCATATATCCAAAACTATTACTTTCTATTCCTTCATCTTTTCTTTTAATAGACAAGAAATCTTCAGCACTATTTAATTATGCTCACCTGCAAGTATAATACATTGAGTTTCAGATATGCAAAAGAAATAGAATTGTGTAGATATTTTAAAGGTCCTGGCTCACTTTAAGTTTCTGTAACTGTGCACAGCTTTATCCTTGGCAAAGCAGCAAGCTAGATAGGGGTCGTCTTCTGCACCACTCCTCATCTTCCATTTTCTTCTTCCGCCTTCTGCTCAGGTGCCTAATGCTTTCTCTGATGATTTGTGTTGTGTGTGCTCTAGAAACCTAGACTCTAGTGCCATACTCCCTGAGGTCACATTGTAGCTCTACCACTAGTAAACTGGACTGGGCAAGTTACTTAAGCTCTCTGAACTCCAGTTTCTTCATCTATAAAATGAGCACAAATCTTAAGAGATTTGTTGTGAAGATGAAGTGAGTTAACTGTGTTAAGACCTTTAGAATAGTCCAATGAGTAGTAAATACTCAGTGCATGAGATGATTTTCATTATTGCTTCTGATTGCTCAGTACATACACCATGGTACCTCTGCCTTACCTGAACAATGAAGATAGTACTCCAGGCCTTCAGAGTAGCTGCCAGCCATGTCTTAAAACTCAACTTTCTTTATGTTCTGTCCTCAACCAATTCACAGGGAGTACAGGTTAAGCATGGATCAGAGCAGAGCTTCTTAAATTTAAGTGTCCATGTAAATCATGCGGAGATCTTTGTTAAATTGCAGATTTGGATTCAGTAGGTCTAGGTAAAAGCCTAAGGTTGTGCTACTTTTGCTGGTTCGTGTACCACACTTTGAATAGCAAGAAATTGACGGCATCTAAGTCTAGGTTCATATCTACTCAAGAGCTCTTGGACCATGTGCAAGTTTCTGCCAGTCTACTTAAGCTACATTGTCAATTGCTCCCAGTTTATTTAAGCTATCCACTGCTCAGCTTATTGATTGCCTTGAGAGAATTTGCAAGTCACAGTGCAAGAAGTAAGAACCCAGGTGTAGCCCAGGAGACTCCCTCTTTGAGTCAAGGAGTCAGAGTTAAGAAATTGGGGAGACCTTGGTGGTGAGAATTTTCAGAACAAAGGAGAGTGCTGCACAGAAAAAGATGTCTGGAAAGCTGTAGAAAAGTCCTTCTGGAGTTCTAATAGTTGTATGCCTGTGAAGATGTCGCCTAAGGGAGGAGAAAGAAGCAAATGAGAGGACTGGGAGGCACAAGGATGGCACTCTCACAGGATTAGAAATAGTGATTATTCACACAAGCCAGACTGGAAAACTGAACAATTCATGAGGCACTTTGTAACACCTAGCAGATCTTGCCTCAGTAGTGGAGAAAAATGATTCCTAAAATAAATACTGCTTTGTTTCGACCTAACATATAAAAAGCAAGACCTAAGTGGATCAAGCTATTTCCAAGTAATTTGACTGCATCATAGAACAAAAATATCCAATACCCAGTAAGGTAGAAATCACAACGTCTGGCATAGAATTATGATGCATGCAAAGAAGCAAGAAAATATGACATGTGGTAGATAAAAATAAACCAATCAAAGCTGATTCAGAACTGACATAGATATTAGAATTAACATAGAACAGTTATTATAAATGTATATAAGACATTTAATTTTAACTACAGACATGAAAGATTTTTTTTTAAACCCCAATTGAACTTCTAGGAATAAAAACTATAAATGACCCAGATAAAAAATATACTAGATAAGATTAATAGCAAATTAGACATTGCAAAAGAAAAGATTAGAAAACTTCAAGATCTATTAATAGAAACTATCCACATTAAGCAAAAAGAGAAAACGAGTTTTCAAAAATGAACAGAGCATCAGTAAGTTGTAAGACATTTTCAAATGGCCAAATATATGTATAATTGGAGTTCAGATCTACACAAAGAAATGGAAAACACCAGAAATGAAAACTATATAAGTGATTATAGAAGACATTTTCTTAATATTTAAATGTCTTTAAAAGATACTGACTATATAAACCAAATAATAATAATGTGTTGTGGTTATAAACATGTGTGGTATAACATGTATAAGTAAACTATGACAACAATACAGGTAAGGAAGGCATAAGCAAAATTATATTATTATAATATAACTTATAATATAAGTTTCTTACAGGTAAGTGGCTTTACATAACTGAAACAAAGACTACAATAAGTTAAAAATGGATGCTGTAAGCCCAAAATTAATAACTAAAATAATTAGTTTTATAGCTTATAAGCCACAAAGGAGATTAAATGAAATCATAAAAATATTTAATTGATCCACAAAGAGTCAGAAAAAGAGGAAAAGAATAATAATTACCAGAGGGGCAAATAGAAAATAAATAGCAGATGATAAACTTAAGCCTAAACATATTGAAAAATTTCATAAATGTAAACGGTCTAAACATTACAAATAAAATGTAGAGATTGCATAATTGTATAAGAAAAAGGACCTAAATATAAGTCAAAGGGAAATTAGTATTTTAAACTGAGCAAAAATTAAAACACAGCATTCCAAATGTGCAGGTGTCACTAAATGAGTACTTAGGAGAAATATTATAGCATTTAATCCTTATATTAGAAAAGCAGAGGGTCTCAAATCAATAACCTTAACTTCTCCATTAGGACTAGAAAAAGAAGAACAAATTAACCCAAAGAAATTAGAAGAAAGAAAATAATGATGAGTGTGGTAATCAATTAAATAGAAAACAGAACAGCAATGGAGAAAAATTCATGAGATAAAAACTGAATTACTTGAAAAAATTAGTAAAATCAATAAACTTTGCCAGGCTGACCAAAGAGAAAAAGAGAGAGAAGTTTGGGGGAGAAGACACAAATGACTATTCCCAGGAATAAAACAGGATACATCACTATTTATCATATATTAAAATGACTAAAAGATATTAAAAGGTAAGAAAGGAATATTATGAACAGCTTCATGCTAGAAGATTGACAACTTGGGTAAAATAGCCACATTTTTAAAAAGACACACTATCAAAACTCACTAAAGTAAAAGTAGATAGCTAAACTCCCTGTATCTATTATAAAAATTCAATTTATACTTATGACATTTCTACATACAAAAAAAACTCCAGGAACCAGATGGGTTCAGTAAATTCTACCAAACATTTAAAGAAGAAATAATACCAATTCTACACAAACACCCAGAAGATAAAATAGGAGGTGATAATTTACAACTCTTTCTATGAAGTCAGCATTACCTTAATATGCAAACCAAACTAAGACATTATAAAAAAAGAAAACTACAGATTAGTGTTCATCACAAATATAGATGCAAAAATTCAAACAATAGTTTAGCAAATCAAATCCAACAAAAAAAAAAATAAAATCATGATCCAGTGGAATTTATCCCAGGAATGCCGAATAGGTTTAACATTTGAAAATCAAGAAATGTAATTCATCACATTAGCAAACTAAAAAAAGAAAAATTGTATAATCTTAAACAACTGAAAATTTGAATTCTGATTTTTTTAAACCCCTCAGCAAAATCAGAATAGAAGTGAACTTTCTCAATCAGAGCATCAACAAAAACTTAAGCTAACATTGTACTAGATTATATTTTCCCTGTAATATTTAGGATAATGATATAGATATCTTCTCTCACTTTTTCTTTTCAGCAATGTACTAAAGGTTCTAACCAATGCAATAAGGTGATAAAAATAAACACAAGACATTGAGAATGGTAAGAAAGAAGTAAAACTCTATTCATAGGAGATCGACAGTCTATAAAATTCTAAGGATTCTACAAAAAAGTTACTAGAATTACTGAGTTTAACACAGTGGTAGGCACCCAAAAAACAGAAATACTATATTGTATTTCTATATATTAGCAATAAACAATCAGAAATAAAAATGTAAAAGCAATGCAATTTACAGTAGCACCAACAAATACAAAATATGTGGAGAGATAAATCTAAAGAAAAGCGCAAATTGTTTACACTGAAATCATAAAACATTGTTAAAATATATTAAAGACGACCTAAATAATTATGCATGAGTTGACTAGTAGTGTTAAGATATTAATTCTCTATAAATTGTTTTGTAGATTAAATGCAATTCCTATTAAAATCATCCCAACAGTTTTTTTTTTTCCCTTGTAGAAATTGACAAACTGACTCTAAAATGTGTATGGAGATAGAAAGGACTGAGAATAACTAAAGAACTTATAAAAGAACAAAGTTGGAGAGCTAATGCAAGCTGAAGTCAAGATTTATCATAAAGATAATTTGGTGTTGTTGTCAATATGGATCAACAGAACCTATCAAATAGATAAGTGGGACAGAATAAAGCATGCAGAAATAGACCGACGCCTTTATGGACAACTGATTTTTGACAAAAAGGTAATTCAGTAGAAAACGTCTAGGCTTTTCAATAAATGGTGCTGGGCCACTCACCTATCCATTTGCACACACACACACACACACACACAAAGAACTTTAATTTACATCTCACACTAGAGTACACAATTGTATAAAATTTCTAGAAAAAAAAGGGAGAAAACCTTTGCAATCTTGATTTAGGCAAAGATTACTTATATATGATACCAAAAGCAGAAGCTACAAAAGAAAACATGGTTAAATTGGACTTTAAAAAAATTTAAAACTTCTGTTCTTTGAAAAAAAACTGTTAAGATAATGAAAAAGCAAGCTATAGACTGTGAGAAAATACTTGCAAAGCATCTGTCTGTTAAAGAACTTGTATCTAGAATATGTATGAAAAATAAATTCTCATTACTCCATAATAAGGAAACAACCCGATTTTTAAAATTGGCAAAAGATTTGAACAGACATTTTACTAAAGAAGATATGGTAGGCCCTTTGTATTTTAGGGTCCCATATCAGGGAATTCAATTAAGTGAATGGAGAATACCAGGGGAGAAAAAACAACTGAAAAATAGCAATACAACAATAAACATACACATTATAAAAAAATAGAGTATACTAACTACATAGCATTTATATTGCATTAGGTATTATAATAATCTAGAGATGACAAAGTATACAGGTGGATGTGCATAGGTTGTATGCAAACACTACACCATTTTATATTAGGGGTTTGAGCGCTCTTGGATTTTCGTGTCTGCAGGAGTCCTGGAACCAATCCTGGGGAGACACTGAGGAACAACTGTATATGAAGGGCAAAGAATCACATAAAAAGATGCACTACATGACTTGTCATTAAGGAAATTTGAATTAAAACCAAAATGAGATACTATCACATATTTATTAGAATGACTACAATTAAAAAGACTGATCATAGTAAGTCATGGTGAGATGTAAAAGTAATTAAGCTCTTATAAACTATTGATGGACATTAAAAATGATACCACTTTGGAAAACAATCTGGTAATTTTTAAAAGTTTTAATGGGCCGGGCGCAGTGGCTCAAGCCTGTAATCCCAGCACTTTGGGAGACTGAGGTGAGGGGATTGCCTGAGCCCACGGGTTCGAGTACACCCTGGGCAACTTGGCAAGACCTCATCTCTACAATGAATCAAAAAATTAGCCAGGCATGGTAGCACATGCCTGTAGTTCCCGCTGCTTGAAGACTGAGGCGGAAGGATCCCGGAGCCCAGCAAGTCGACACTGGGGTGGCCACGAGCATGCCACTGCACTCCAGCCTGGAAGACAGAGTGAGACTCCAACTCAAAAAAAAAAAAAAAATCAAAGCACTTTTAGTTGCAATAGGCAAAACCTGGAAATAAGCAACATGACTATTAACAAATGAATGGATAAACTCACTGTGGTATATTGTTCAGCAATGAAAAGGAAAGAACTATTGATACACGTTGCAACATCAGTGAATTTCAGAAAACTAATACTGAGTGAATCAAGTCAGACAAAAAAGAGTACATACTGCATAATTCATAATTTGTAGAAAACTAGAAAATAAAAACTAATCTATTTTAACAAACATCAGGTCAATGGCTGCAAGGGGTAGGAGAAGAGAGGGAAGTAGTAGATTACAAAGAGGGATCAGGAGACTTTTGGGGAGATTAGATAAACTCATTATCTTGAATCTGGTACTTACATATGTAAAACTTTTCAATATGTACCGTTTATTGTATGTCAGTTATAGCTTCATAAAACCATCAAACAAAAAAAACTTTACTTGCAACTCCAGTTTCTAATTGCTTGTCTTGTAGTTCCAGGACTCTACTAAGGTCATTCGGAGGTGGGATGACTACACAGCCTGGACATAATTTGTTCCTTCCTGTCAATTATCTAGGTTCTGATTCTGAATCATGTCAAAGCTTCATCACTTGAGAGTGACTTCAGAGTTACAGTTTCACCTTATGTCTTTGCAAGAGGGATGTTAGACAAGAAGGATGTCTAGCAATTTTTCGGTTACTATCATTGAATCCTAGAGCCTTGAGAGTGGACCTGGTTTGGTTAAAAAAATAATAATAATTTTAAAAACTTTTTTAAATCTGGTATCCCAGCAGGAACAGACTGTCTAAATGGTTTTAAACAAAATTTATTTTGACATACAATAAAACCAGGGATTATAGCCAGGTCCTGGAATTTCTTCTGGACTCTGGGTCCTTGTTGTAGGTACTCATTCTGCTCATGACTCCCTCAGCCCTAAAGGTACTTCCCATTATCTTGTTCCACAAACTCTACAGAAAGACACACAAGATAATTCACTTCATAATAATTCACAATATAGTTTGCATATTGGGCAAAGTTTACTTCTAGATGAAAAAGTAAACATCTTGATATTTGACACAGATTTAGCGAACTAAATTTTTTTAGTTTTGATTCTTCACACTGTAAGCATCTGATCCAATAAAAGTTACTTTTATACTCCACTGCCTTTACCATGATCTAAGCAACCATTACCATTCATCCAATTATTGCAGTTGCTTCTTAAATAATCTGTCTACTAGTCTATTTGCAACACAGCTGCCAGAGTCATCTTTTTAAAATATAAACCAGATGACATCACACCTCTCTTCAAAGCCTTTTTTTGTTTGTTTCACTTAGGGTCAAATCCAAATTCTTCAGTGTATTCAAGGCCCTTTGTGACCTTGTCATTGTTACCTCTGACCTCATGTCTTACCATTTTCCTCAGTCTCACTCCTCTCAGCCTCCTTGACCTTGTTCTTTTCCTGGGACTTACCAGGTGCCTTGCTGCTGTAGGGCCTTTGCACTCACTGTTTCTTCTGCCTATAAAGATCTTCTTGCAGTCATTAGCACAGTGGACTCCTTCACTTTCTTCAAGTCTTTGCTCAAATGGCTCAATCTCAGTGAGGTCCGTCTTGACCATTCTATTTTACACTGCAATCCCTTCCCCATTTAGCTTATTTTATTTTTTGTCTGTCCATAAGAGGAGGAATTTTGGTGTGTTTTGTTTTCTGATATATCCCAAGCTTCAAGAAAAGTGTCTGGCACACAGTAGGAGCTTAACAAATATCTGTGGAATGAATAACTATGTATTTCTTGATCTACATATTAATTAATTAATATTTGAATGATCTTGGCTGATCTATATGTAAATAGGCCAAGGTGACCTTCATTAAGATGAAAGAACTGAATTCAGATTTTAGGCAGGTTAGCGTGAGTCTAGGTCTTCTCTGGTCATATTTCTAGCAAGTTGGAACAGTCCAGCTCTTAGCATTTTAACCATTCTCCTTGAATTGTTTTTACAGTTTTATTATTATGGCGACATTGCTTGTTCCGAGAGAGGCCCATCTGTCTCATAGCTCTTCCCCACTCCATCTGTCTTCTCATTGCATGCTCTCTCTCCCACTTTCTCTCTCTTCGACCTTATGATTTGAATAAGTGCAAAATGTCTTTGGCACTACCCAGAGTGAATTAAAAGCTGAAGGCTCTCTCTGTTGATACAACAAAGGGAAGCCAAGTAAATCAATTAGAGGAATGGGGTGGAAGTGAATATGGGGCGAGACATTTGCTTGCTTGTTTATTTATGCGTATGTTTGTTTAAACTTCACTCCATTCTAAAAAAAGAATTTAAGCTGAGCCAAGGATAAGGTTTGCTTTTTTCTCTTTCAGTCTAAGGAGTAGAAGTAACATTTTTACATCTACAATCTGTGATAGGTGTTCTGCACACACATGTACACACATATAAATTAAAATATGTTACACATAGAATATACATTTAAAATATTTTAACTCTAATTTTTTACATTATTAAAAACTCAAATGTATAGAACAGTAGAAAATAGCAAAATTAATATTCATAATCATAATATTAACAATTGGCCATATTTGTTTTATCTATCTAGATAACTTTTTGCTGAGCTATTTAAAATAAATTAAATAGACATCATGACACATTACTCCTAAGTATCTTAGCATTCATTTAAAAAATTAAAGACATTTCCCTATGTAATCACAATACCATTATCAGACCTAAAAAATAATTCCCTAGTATCCAATCTATATTTAAATTTCCCTGTTAAACACCAAAATTTATCAAACCAATATCTAATTAGGGATTATGCATTTGTTTAACTGTTATATGTCTTATGTCTCTTATAACATAGACTATTTCCCTTCAATTTTTTTTCTCTATGACATTAGCTCTTTGAAGAATTCAGGTCAGCTGTCTTACAGAATTGTTCCACATGAAGTTGTTAAACTTTTCCCTGCAACTCCTGTTTTTCTGTATACTAGAATTTGGATCTAAAGACTTGATAAGATTCAGATTGAACATCTTGGCAAGAAGATTTCCTAAAATTTATGTGATATTCTGTCATACTAGGGAGCATATACTACCTAGTTGTCCCATTTTCAGTGATGCTATGCTTGATCAGTAAATTAAGGTGGCAACAGCCAAATCTATCCATTGTAAAGATGTGATTCTTCCTTTGCAACTGGCATGGAAATATACACTCTTCTAACAACCTTTTGCCTAATAGTTTTAATAACCATTGATAACTTTTGCGTAAACGAATTAATTCATTAGAGCTTGCAAAAATGGTATTTTTTCTAATGCTGTCATTCTTTCTACATTTATCAACTGGCTTTTTATTTGGTCTTTGCAAAGAAGCAATTACTTTCATCAAGGGTAGGGTAAATGGTTAATGGTCTCTCCTTAATAACTAATTTTTAAATCAAGGAGTAGTATAATAGTCATCCCAAGGTGTCCAATGAAGTTCTCTGCTCTTTTTTTTAATTATCATGTAGACTCATAAAGTTTTACATATTAACCCACTTCGTTTGGTTGCAGTAATTAGTCTTTTTGATGTTCAGATTATTCCTAATTTGGCCTGTGGGAGCTCCTTAAATCTGGCTCCTTTTATCATTGCTCCATGAATCTTTAAACATTTCTTAGCTTTCTAGGCTCAAAAATTTCCCAGCTCACCTTGTACAACTGCTGTCCCAGACCAGAAATCACATATTTCTTGGAGAAGCTCTGATTCTTTTTAGTAGGAAATAGTATTTAAAAGCCAAAATCTGGGCATCAGGGATGTTTATTACTACTGTGATATCATTGCTTCTAGGTCCTTTCAGTGGTTAGACCTAGGAAATGTAATTTTTAAATAGTAGAAATTAATCATAATATTTTAAATTTTCATTTGAAATTCTAGAGTTTTGCTTAGCTTAACTAGTTTAATATCTGTTTTCTGTTATCTAGAACATACAGCTGTCTAATGACTGATTTGCTTTATCTTATAATATTCACAAGATCATTTCAAAATAGCAAATGCCAATATAAGTATCAGCAATGAGACTGTGGAATAAAATAGAAGATTTCCTAGCAGTGTTTTTGTGTCCTCAGATATGAGAATACCAGTACACCAAGAAGTTAAGTAACTTGCTCAGACATTAATCGAAGTGGCAGAGCTGAGGTTCTACCCAGATTTATTTGACCACAACTCTTTCCTTTCTGTCCACTCTGCCAAACTATAGGCAGAGTTGGAGGAAAATAGATTGACAGCTAGGAGAAAGAAGAAAAAAAGACAGAAAGGGACTTGGAAAATAAGGTGGGACTGGTTGATCAATAGTCTGGTGGGGATGGGTAAGTTTGCAAAAGCCCCATGGACTGCATATGCATTCCCAGGTTTTCCTCTTTCCCTCTACCTAGGGCCCCCAAGATGTGGTTTCAGATCAGTGCACCAAAATCTCCTGGGAACTTGTTAGAAATGCAGATTCTCAGGCTCTACCATAGACCTCCTGAATCGGAAACTCTGGCAGGAGACCCAGTGATTTGTGATTTCACAAGCCCTCAGAAGTCTGTGATTCGTGCTCAACTTTGATGGCCAGGGCTCTGCACCTGAAGATTTCTGCCCTGGAAAGTAAAAATCCCAGAAGCCTCCCAGGAGACACAAAAGGGGTTTTTATACTTTCGTTCCAATATCCTACACATATGGGAACTTATCCAAAAATAATACACCAATTTTTCTACAAATGTATTAAAAATGAACATACGTGATATTATTCCATACATCTTATGCTGCTCCTTTTTCACTTAACATTATATATGATATATATAAGAGTAAGTTCCTATCGTGGTAATAAAAGGAACTGGAAATGAAGAAAGAGGAATGAAGAAGAGAAAAATAAGATAAAAGAATAACTTGCAGGAATCTGCTGGGCATGGTGGCCGGTGCCTATAATCTCAGCACTTTGAGAGGCTTAGATGGAAGATTGCTTGAGACCAGGAGTTGGAGACCAGCCTGAGCAACATAGTGAGACCCCCATCTATACAAAAAAAAAAAAAAGCTGGCTGTGGTGGCACGTGCCTGTAGCCTCAGCTACTTGGGAGACTGAGGCGAAAGGATCACTTGAGCCCGAGGAGCTCCATTCTGCAGTGAGCCATGATTGTGCCACTGCACTCCAGCCTGGGCAACAGAATGAGACTCTTTCGAAAATAATAATAATAATAATTTGCAGGGATCAACAATAACCAAATGCTCCAAATGAAAGGAGATGACCATTCTGAAGCACCTAGTTTTATTTCAGCTTTTAAAATCTAGCTGCGCAGACGTTTCCTATCAACATCATAATCAGGTCATAATACCCTGCAACTTTGGCCTGATGTGGTGGCTCACACCTGTAATCCTAGCACTTTGGGACGATGAGGCAGGAGGATTGCTTCAGCCCAGAAGTTCAAAACCAGCCTAGACAACATGGTAAGATCTTGTCTTTACCAAAAATAAAAATAAAAAATAAAAAAGCCGGGGGTGGTGGTGCATTCCTGTAGCCGCAATCTTGAAAGGCTGAGGTGGAAGGATCCCTTGAGCCCAGGAGGTCGAGACTGCAGTGAGCCAAGATTGTGCCACTGCACTCTACCCTAGGTGACAGAGTGAGACCCCGACTCCTTTGTGTGTGTGTGTGTGTGTGTGTGTGTGTGTGTGTGTGTGTGTGTGTGTGTGT
>NW_007258930.1:595836-614180 GCF_000164805.1 Carlito syrichta | reverse complement strand
GTACTACAGGCGCGCGCTACCACGCCCGGCTAATTTTTGATTTATTGTAGAGATGAGGTCCCACCAAGTTGCTCGGGTGGGTCTCGAACCCACAGGCTCAGGCAATCCACTCGCCTCAGTCTCCCAAAGTGCTGGGATTACAGGTGAGCCATCAAACCCAGCCTCCGACTCCCTAATAATAATAAGAAGAAGCCTGAAACTCAATTTTTATATCTGTAAAATGGGAATAATTACAGCCTATCTTTCGAAGTTTCTGAGAGAATCTTGTGAGATTTTTATGAGCTGCAAAGAGTTACATAATTCTAAAGTATTATGAGGTTATCCATACAATTAAAAGTAATTGTCATGGAGTGAAATCTGTGAGGCACACAGTTAAAACCACCATGTACTAGCAGAATCAAGAGAACAAAAAAGAAAGCTTGCCCCTAATGAATAAGAACTTCCTAGTTTCAAGTACATCAATGATCAGGTTTGTAATACACTGAGAAGAACTAGGGTGGAATCTTAGCATTCTTATTTTGTCCTTTTTAGGCACCTGTATTTTGTTGTGATAAAAAGGTTATTATTGATTATGCTGCCTCAGCTTATAAATATCCATGTTAGCCGGGCTCGGTGGCTCAGCCTGTAATCCCGCGCCTTTGGGAGGTGAATGGATTGCCTGAGCCCGCGGGTTCGAGACCCACCTGGGCAGCGAGACCTCATCTCTACAATAAATAAAAAAATCAGCCGGGCGTGGTAGCGCATGCCTGTAATTCCAGCTACTTGGAAGGTTGAGGCAGAAGGATCGCGGGAGCCCAGCAGGTCGAGGCTGCGGTGGCCAGGAGCGGCCACTGCACTCCAGTCTGGGCGACAGAGTGAGACTCCAACTCAAAAAAATATATATCCATGTTGCTTTGCCCTGTGTTCTGTTTTTTCCTGCACACAACAGCCACTGGCACCCAAAATAGTATGACTGGCAAGAGACACACATTGAAAGTCTTAAGGATTATTAGACATAAAATCAGCCCCCTATTAAAAATTAGCAGCTGCCAATTTTCTGTGCTCAATATTCTTCTGCTGCTACATTTTTTTGGGGGGGGAATCATTTAAATCACTTGTATATGGTATTAAGCATCATTTCTATGCCAATGACTCACAAATGTACATCTCTTGCCCACACCTCTTTCTTGGACCTCACACCCTCATATCTAATGGGTTAGTTGACATCTTTTAGTTCCAGAATCCATCCAAGTCAATATATACCGACACATATCATCTGCCTTCCAGGCTCTGCACTCCTCCGGTTTCATTATTTTTATAACATCACTCTTCTACTGTATGACTAGGCAAAATTCCTCTTGGATCACCAATTGGTGATCAAGTCACTTCCATTCTACCTGTCATCTGAATATAACCCTTTCTTTTTATGCCTGTAGCCCCTTTCTAAATTTAGAACTTGATTCTCTTTTATCTAGACTATTTAAGCTTGTTTTACTTCAGTCTCTTCCCATCATATCTCTTCATCCAGAAAACATCTGACTATAGCAGCAAACATTCATTATCTACTATGTACCAACCACTATTCCCAGCACGTTTCATATATTATCTCATTTAATCCTCACCCAACACAGGTATTAAAAGCTCATTTCACTCTCCTGCTCTAAATCCTTCAACAGTTCCTCATTGCTTTCCCCCACAAAATCCAAAACTTTCACTGTGATCCCAAAACAGGTCTTCAGACAAATCTCCTACCATCCCTTCCTATCTTCACTGTATTCCAACCAAACTGGGTTAGTGGTCATTTCCTTAACACAACATGTTTCCGTGGCTCTGCCTTTACCAACACTGTTGCTCAGCTTTTCCAATCTTTCCCACTGCTTATCTTTTTAAACTTCAGCTTAAATACTATCTCTTCCATCAAGTTTTTACTGTTTATCTCTTAAAATAACTCTCTCAGCCAGGCACAGTGGGTCACACCTGTAATCCCGACACTTGGGAGGTGGAGATAAGAAGATTGCTTGAGCCCTTGGGTCAAGGCCAGCTTGGGCAACATGGTGAGGCCTCATCAATACAATAAATCAAAAAATTAGCCAGACATGGTGACATGTGCCTGTAGTTCCAGCTACTTGGAAGGCTGAAGTGAAAGGATTGCTTAAGCCCAGCAGGTGGAGGCTGAGGTGGCCATGAGTGTGCCACTGCACTCCAGCCTGGGTGACAGAGTGAGACTCTGATTCAAAAAGTAAAATAAAAAAACTCACTCATCATTCTTCTGTCCTTTGTTATTTATTCAATAAATATTTATTTCTTTCATTTTTCTTCCAACAAAAATTCGACTGCTAGGCTCACGTGTTCCCATGGCACTTCATGCCTTTAGTAGAGTTCTTAGAAATCTGTCTTCGAGTAAAGATAAGATTAACATGTTTATTTATTCCTCATGATTACTATTTCCTTATGGTTAAAGGCCATGGCTTCATTTTTTGCAGCTCAATCTATCACTTCTTTGACACAGTGCTTAGAATTCATGCATATGGGTATTCATTCATTCTACAGTGTTGCTTACAGACCTACTATGTTCCAGGAACTGGGGATGACAAATAACACAGTTATTGCCCTTTGTGGCTTATAGTCTGGATGGTTATAAAAACCTGTTTACAAATAATAATAAAAATGCAATGTGATGCATGCAGGAAAAATAGAGATTAATTATGCCTACTCAGGGTGACAAGGGGCATTTGAGCCAGGTCTTTAAGAATGAGTAGGAATTCACTCAGGGAGGAAGACAATTTAGGAAAAAGAAACAGCATGTCAAGGAAAGTAAAGGCATAGAACAACATGATATGTTTAAACAAAGGTCAATAATTCAGAATTACTGGAATTCCAGAAACCAGTGGAAGGAGATCAAGCAGACAGATAGGTCACAGATCATTACAGTCTTAGATGCCACACCATGTGGCATCATCGTAGGAAATGTAAGGTAACATTGACTAAGTATTTGTTGGATTGAGTAACACATTTCTAGATAGCTGAAGAATATTTTCTCCCTATTTGTGTGGTTTTAGAATCTTATGCCACATCATAAATCAATTTCTTTTTATCCACTTGCATTTGTGGTTAAACCCAAATTTTGCAACCTCTCTTCTGTCTCCACACCATTCACATGCACAATTCACATTCATTATCAAAGATTGTCATGAAACCAAGCAGCCATTCTAAAAGGGTAAAGGACATGTGAGACGAATCAAATCGTTAAACGGGCTTCCTCCAAACCTGGAAGATTCTGATGCAATCCTCTAAGAAAGATTATACTATTGAGATCAGAATAAATTATGTCACCTTTCTACATTTATTTATTTTAATTTAATTTTATTTTTTTCTGAGTTGAAGTCTCACTCTGTCGCCCAGACTGGACTGCAGTGGCAGGCTCCTGGCAACCGCAGCCTCAACCTGCTAGACTCCGGGCAATACTTCCACTCAGTGTTCTAAGCAGCTGGAACTATAGGTGCGTGCTACCATGCCCGGCTAATTTTTTGATTTATTGTAGAGATCAGGTCTCGCCAAGTTGCCCAGGTGGGCCTCGAACCCACGGGCTCAGGCAATCTACTCACCCCGGCCTCCCAAAGCACGGGATTACAGGCTGAGCCACCGAGCCTGGCACCTTTCTATATTTAAGGGTTTTTGTTTGTTTTGTTTTGTTTTTTTGAGTTGGAGTCTCACTCTGTCGCCCAGACTGGAGTGCAGTGGCCGCTCCCGGCCACCGCAGCCTCGACCTGCTGGACTCCGGCGATCCTTCCGCCTCAGCCTTCCGAGTAGCCGGAATTACAGGCATGCGCTACCACGCCCGGCTGATTTTTTGATTTATTGTAGAGATGAGGTCTCGCTGCCTAGGCAGGTCTCGAAACCGCGGGCTCAGGCAATCCACTCACCTCAGCCTCCCAAAGGCGCGGGATTACAGGCTGAGCCACCGAGCCCGGCTATTTGTTTTGTTTTAAATGCAGCAATAGCTTGTTCTTCAAAATTGGTTGAATTGCCACTGAAATTATTAATTTTCCTTAGCAGTACAACATGCAAGAAATCTAAGCTTCAAGCAAAACTTCTCATGCCAGTATTATTATTTTTTCAAATTAATTATTTGAGCCCAAACCTGCCATTTTAAGATGAAAATCTAAAATTGGTCATTTAATACATGTCCACTTCTGTCCCCCATCACACAAACATACATAAAATGTCAAAGCACCTCAAAGACTTAAACAAAAAAGAGACTCGATAGTCTTCCAGTCCACAGGTGCCAAGTTACAGTGACTACAGATTATGGCCCCTGAACACCGGTCCTCTCTAGTCCAGGGAATGTTTGGCTACTCCTGTGAAGACGCTCTTGCTCTGTATAATTAGGCTCAATTCAAACCCCTGAGCTCTGGCTCCCTAGATCATGACTTTATAACCAGGCCCAGAAGAACTTCAGCATGTAGCCATATACTATGACAGAATCAATCTTTCTTTGTCTCCAAATTGAGTTCATTAACCAAGAAAGTTTAAATAATCTGCTCAAAGTTAAAAAGCTAGAGAGGGCATAGAGATTGGATGCAAAATCAAGCACATTCCCACTGTTTTTCCATTAAACCTTGCTACTTCCAAAAAGAAAATTGTTGGTCTTTAGGGATTGAGAACTGGGTGACAGGCCTGGATTAGGTTACTAAGAACCTCATCTCATGCCCCGCAGCTTGTCTTTTGAAAGGAAGGATTCTTTGAATTTGGGCTGGAGGGTTTCATGGTGTGTTTGGTGGCTTAGAACACAACCTCTAGTTTCTAGTTTGAAGGCATTTTGGATATGTTATGAAAATTACTTTTTCTGCCTCAGTGGCACTATACAAATAGATCTTTCTTATTTTAAAGACACAAGTCCATCTCTGTAGCACAGGCTATAGTACGGTGTGAGATCATAGTTCACTACCACCTTGGACTCCTGGTCTCAAGTGATCCTCCTGCTTCAGCCTCCTGAGGAGCTGGGACTATAGGAATAAACCAACATGTCCAGTTAATATTTTAAGTTTTTGTAGAGATGGGGGTCTCACTATATTGCCTAGGCTGGTTTTGAACTCATGGCCTCAAGTGATCTTCCCACCCAACAGGGATTACAGACATATACCATTGTGGCCAGCCCCAAGAGCCTTTTTTAAAGCTACATTTTCTATCTCAGGATATGTACTTCATACAGGCATGAAGGATGAGAAAACTCCAAGCATGATATAAAGATTACAAAATACATCATATTTGGTTTCAGAAAATACTTGTAACAATAACACATATAGTACATACATTCTTAGAAATTTGTTCATCCTTCAGCCACACAGTAGAACACATACCAGTCACTCAGGGCAAGATTGGGTGAATAGAGAGAGAGAAGTATGGGAGTCAAGCCATTTTTGGTCAAAAAATACTGGACACCCAGGCAGAGTGTGCAGGTTGTTTGTGTAAATCACCCATAATGAAAGGTGTAATCACATTGAAAGAATTTGCAAAAAAAAAATTTTTTTTCACTGAAGCCAAACACTGCCAGCTGGTACACTGATGCCAGTGGGTTCCTAGAACACTTACTTAGCAAAGGAAGCTCACCCTCCAAAAGATAATTCCAGTTTTTGGGGGGTCCTCCACTGTATACAACCAATCTCACCAATAATAATATTATGACAAACCTTTCAAATTACCACATCTATATACAATACTATTATTTTTCATGAAAACATATAATGAAGCAATGAATATAGGTGAATTTTGTGGTTAAAATCAAAATCACTTTTTTAATTTGAAAAAGAAACTTTAAAAAAAGGTACCTCCAAATGGAGGTGCTTCTTAAATTCTTATCAATGTTTCATTATATCCTCTCCCCCCTTCAATTTTTATTCAACAATTTGTCTGATACTCCCAAGAGAACTGTGGCCCCCTCTATAAAGATATGACACATTCAACATGCCCCAAGGAGGACAGAGTGATGCAAAGGATAGATAGCTAGACTGGAAAGCAACAGATCCCTCTATCTACCTGTGCAGCATTTGAAATATCACCCATTTCTAGGTTTCTGTTTTCTCATAAACTCATTGGAAAAGCTGGCTTAAACAACTTCTAATATTCTTTTCATCTTTAAAATAGTAAACTCTAGCAAGTTGATTAAATTTTCTGAATGCTAGCCTCCTCAACCAGAAAGACTGTGTGAAGACACATAAGAAAATAATCACAGTCAGGCTCAGTGGCTCAGCCTGTAATCCCAGCACTTTGGGAGGCCAAGGCGAGTGGATTTCCTGAGTCCACGAGTTCAAGACCAGCCCAGGCAATTTGCTGAGACCTTGTCTCTACAATAAATAAAAAATTAGCCAGGAGTGGTAGTGCGTGCCTGTAGTTCCAGCTACTTGGAAGACTGAGGCAGAAGAATCATGGGGCAGAAGCAGACCGAAGCTGGGGCGGCTGTGAGTGTGCCACTGCACTCCAGCCTGGGTAACAGAGCAAGACTCCAACTCAGAAAATAAAAGAAAATAAATAAAAGAAAAGGATTGTTTACTTGGGCCCTTGTAATCCCAATGAAAAGGTCAGGATAGCTACCCATGAAGATGAAGCACACATTTGGAATTATATAAAGCTTTGCATTTCAAAAAAATTGATTTAGTTCATATTTTAGAGATTGCCTTACTTCATTTTCTGCTGCTGTAACAGAATACCACAGGCTTTATAAAGAAAATGTATTTCTTGGACTCTTGATTCTGGAGCTTGGGAAGTCCAAGAGCATGGCACTGGCATCTGATGAGGGCCCTCCCATGCATCATCTCATGGCAGAAGGCATCACATGACAAGCAAGTGCATGAAAGCAGAGAGAAAAATGGGGGCTGAACTTATCCTTTTACCAGGAGCCCACTTCTGAGATAATGAATTCACTCTTACAATAAAAGCATTAACCCATTCATAAGAGTAGAGCCCTCATGAACTAATCACCTTTTAAAGACTCCACGTCCTATTACCACTATTAGCAATTGCATGTCAACATGAGTTTTGAAAGAATAATCAAACTATAGCAGAGACAAAGTCATTCCTTTGTCTGTGGTAATTAAAAAGGGAGAGGGGAGAGAAACAAATTCAACAATTCAACACCTTGTGTATACCAGTCTGAGAAATATAAAAAAATACCTCCTGTCCAGGCAACAAAAACTTAAAAGCCAATAGTTACAGTGCACAAGTGACTGATAAATTAAACTGTATTAATAGTATAAACTGGGCTATACGTGGTGGCTCACGCCTGTAATCTCAGCACTTTGGGAGGTAGAGGTGAGAGAATTGCTTGAGCCCAGGAGCTTAAGACAAGCTTGAACAACTTGGCGAGATTTTGTCTCTACAGTTAAAAAAAAAAATTAGCCAGACATGGTGGCATGTGTCTGTAGTTCTAGCTACTTGGAAGGCAGAGGAGGAAGGATCACCTGAGCCCAGCAGGTTAAGGCTACGGTGACCGTGAGCATGCCACTGCACACCAGTCTGGATGACAGAGTGAGACTCTGACTTAAAAAAAAAAATGGTACAAACTCTTTCATATTCCATCTCATTATAACTCAGGTAGTTTCCATTCTGGCACTGTCACTTTTACAATCAGATGCCTGGGATATATAGTAAAAATATCACAACTCTCACCCCAACTTATTCTTCTTTTACAGTAACAAATTTCCTTCCTCTTCTGCAAGCTGACAAAATACAATCTGCCTTCTGGCTCACAAGTACCACATGCTGGTCACACACAGCTGTTTACAAAAATGCAGACTTTGCTGCATAGAAGAGTATTTTAACTAGTATTCGGGAGTTGAAGACAAGTGATCACCATTAAAATCTGAGGTTAAATTTGGGATACGTGAGAAGGTTGATTTATTCCTCATAACTCTTCCATAAAACAACACTAAACACTTACCTAATGGAAAGAAATTTACAGACCTTGCTTTATGCAGGCCACTGAATTCTTTAGTGTTCTATAAATAACACCGTTCGTGTCTAAGAGGTCACAGTACAGATATAAAATAGTGTTGGCACACACATTTCTTAATCTCTACCGACAGAGATCATCAAAATGAGACTTGTTTAGAAGGATACAGATGCCACAAGTCTATAAAGTTTTTCTGTGATACAAATGAAACAGACAATTATCGGGGGGCAGAAAAAACCCCTTTGCCTTCCTTGAGAGAAGAGCCATCCAGGGGGCTTACCAGCAAGGGAAGTCTGTGGCTCTAGCTGCATTTCAATGCAGTGCTTAGTTTATTCACCAGGGGTCATCAAAGGTCTGGATTTTCTTTGTCTACTTGTTGACTTATATGTACACCGTACATTCAAGAGCCATGGAATTCTTTAGAATTGTGTATCGGGAGATGATGCTTGCTATTCCTCCACTCCAGGCCCACTCCCACTACTTAGCATCAAAATATCACTCTTTATAGATTTCTACCAACACATTGCAGCAAGCAAGTTCATTAGATGCATCACAGAAATGCTTTTTCTAACTAAACCAACTTATTAAGAAAGGAGAAAGAGGAAACATGGAATCTAATTAAAGTTTTTTTAAAAATAATCATTTTTAGAAGTCAGAAAATGGGAGGCTTATCAGACTATTGCTTTCTAGATTCATGAACCAAACTGCACCCTTGGAAAGTAAGTGGGGCAGGAGTCCCTCTTGTCAGATTTCACTCAGTAATTGAGTTCCTAGAGGGCTGGATCATGTCAACAGAAGAACCAGTTCACATTATTCTGGGAGACTTTTTAGCCCTGTTGAACAAGTAAATAATGAAAATTTTCAATGAAGATTTTTGGCACTGGCATGAAGAATAGGAATCTCACAGGTCTTGGTGATCCTGATAATGTCTGGATTGAATACTGCCTTTTGAACAGCTTGACTTAGTTATCTCAGTTTTTCTGTGAAGCACCCTTAAGTGTCTTTAGTATGAAGCTTTTGTAGGCAGTTTCTTTCTTACCTGTACCCTCTGAATAAGCCAAATTGTATCCTTTGAAATCTCAAAAGTGAGACACTCTTTAGCCACAAAGAGGAGTGGATTCAGCTTATAGATTCTTCCCAGGGCTGCATAGGTCTGTTTAAGAATAAGCAGTAGCTCCCCATGCCCTTTATCCTTCCCCAAAGTAGGCAGAAAAACAGCATTGTTATTCAGGTGGAGGCCTTTGATCTGTATTCCTTTTAGACTCTATTTTAAAATGCATGATTCGAGCCCAGAAGTCACCTGGTTGTGGAATGTGAGAGCTGGAATTGGCCCTAAAACCTAACTCAACCCTCTTACACATGTGGAAACTGAGCCCCAGAGTAGGTAAGTACTGCTTCAAGTCAGTTGCCGACAAAAAAATGGATCTATTTTCTTTATTCTTTTGCACTCTGCCTCTTTCCAAATAAAATGTAGAGAAAACTTACAATGCAAAATACATAAGGTAATGCTGTAGAAACAGGCAAACAAGACCATGGAATGAAGACAGAGTCAACCGTGAGAGATGACATAGTTGTTAAGTGAAGCTCTGGGCACTGTGAGAGAACTCGGGGCACATGGTGGTACATAGGACTCCTGACTCCTAAGATGACCAGTCATTTTCTTATAAGCTTGTCAGTGATGCAATAAAAATACTATGGGACACATAGGAACCATAGGTGTATCAACAAAAGAGAGGGGTTTGCTCAAATTTGTTATTAAAAAAGATATTGTGGGCACTGACAGATAACGGGAACGATCAGGCAAGGCCTTCTGAGAATTCGGAAGCCTTTGGAAATCTCCACTCCACACCAATCTGGAACAAATATTATAGAAAAATACACAACACTACAGGACTCAATTTTTAAGTTAAAAATCCACTACCTATGTCCTATTAACCTCCTGATATGTGAATTTTACAATCATGAAAATAAATGATGTGGCTTCCCAAGGCAGGGTCAATTACTTTTTATCTTCTCTTGGCCTAAAATCTTTCTTAAAAGATGAACTAGAAACCCCTTAAAAAGCATAATTTGCCCACTGACCTTATTCTGTTTTATATGAAATCATGTAACCCAACACCAACTCCTACAAAAAGCACTACTTTTAAAAGCATCCTCAAACTAAGTAGCAGTGACAGTTATTTCAAAGTGACATTTACATTGTCAGTAGGGAACTGAATAGCTGAAGGGTAAGATAGTGATCAAGAGAAGATTTAATCCCAGGACCTAGAGGAGGTAGATATCTGTGAAGGAGATAAGAGAGCCTGGAGCTGTTCATAGCTTCTTATATTTGGATGTTTGGGAAACACCGCAAGTTGCAAAAGGCTTTACTGGCTGCTGTGTGAGTGTGAGAGAGAGAATGAGAGAGAGAGAGAGAGAGAGAGAGAGAATGAAAGGGAGAGAGAAAGAGAGAGAGAGAGAGAAGGAGGGAGGGAGGGAGGGGAGAGAGAGAGAGAGAGTTCAGAAACAATTGGCTTGTCCAATATTTTGTATATATTTCTCCATTTCTCATTTCACTGATGATGGTCAATTTTCTCATTCTCAGATGCATCAGTTTTTTCTCCACTTTCGCTGTATTTGGAAAATTATCAATCAGTTAACAAGTGTTTTATTGAGCCCAACTGGTCACAGACATATGGGGAACGTGATCTATTCTTAGAACCTGTATGTCTTTTCTTACATACTTTGAAATATATTTCAAAACTTTGTTTTCTTTACTAAGTTATTGTAGCTTTGCTTGTTTGTTTTTGTTTTGGAGGGTGTTTCCATGACTCTTATTTGAATGAGATGAAATGTTTTTAAGGGGTTTTAGGGAAAGATGAGAAAAATTGGTAAATTTCTGTTTTGTGAAAAGAAGGATGCAGAGGGCACAGATGATAGTCATCAACTTTAAAGAGTGTAATTATAGCAGATGATGCTCCTCTGTTTCCTGTAAGACACAGAATAATGAAATGGGTTATTGCAAAGAAAACTGTTGACAATCTAAGATGTGTCAATGGGCAATTAGGAGGCTAGGAACCACTATGTGAAGATTAATTGAAAGAATTGAGGATGTTTAGCCTAAAGCTGAGATGATGTTAAGGCAACATACTAGCTTTTAAAGATAATCACAAGGATTAGTAAGAGGAAGTTCAGCTTTGTAGAACTCAAACCTAATTGGGTGGAGGTTTTGGATAAGCAGGTGTAGAAGCAACACATGGAAGCCCTTCCCATCAATTAAATGGACTGCCTTCTATCATTAATACTTTCATACCAAAGTGTTTTAATGGGGATTAGATGACCTTGTTCCAGAGTGTTGTAGAGATGATTCCTAAAATGGACAGATGTTGCATTCAATAATGAAAAAGCCCCTTCCTACTCAAATATTGTGGACTCAGCATTTTAAAACAAGATGCACATAATCTACAAAAGCAACCTAAGTACATTTATACTCAGAGCTAAATCAGATATGAAGTAACTAAAAGTGACTGCCTTGGTTTTTGTGATTCTACTTAAAATCCAACCTGTGACGTTCTTTCTTCCTCACCCCCCTGCTTCACTAGCCCTATTTTAATCATCCAAAGCAATGAGTAAAATTGTACTTCAAAAATTATAATAGATTTTCAGCAAAATTTAAAAGATATATTAAATAGAGTTATGGTGTATATACCAGAAGCCCCTCAAATAATGGTAGTTTGTTGTGTTTTTTGGGGGTTGGTGTCTCACTCTGTCGCCCAGACTGGAGTGCAGTGGCCGCTCCCGGCCACTGCAACCTCGACCTGCTGGGCTCCGGCGATCCTTCCGCCTCAGCCTTCCAAGTAGCTGGAACTACAGGCACACGCTACCACACCCGGCTGATTTTTTGATTTATTGTAGAGATGAGGTGTCTCGCCAAGTTGCCCAGGCGGGTCTCGATCCCGCGGGCTCAGGCAATCCACTCACCTCAGGCTCCCAATGCGCGGGATTACAGGCTGAGCCACCGAGCCTGGCTATAATAGTAGTTTTAATGGAATAATTATTTGTCTGCCATTTAATGAAATCTAAAAGTTGGCATTTGAGGACTGGTATGGGAGCTCCTTGGGACTGTCAGGGATGTAGATGTCTATCTCTCTTTTTCACCAACCTGAGTATGTAGTTTTTTGGTTTTTACCTCAAGGTCTACGATGGCTGCTGGAGCTCCTGCCAAATCTCAGACAGCAGGAAGGAGGAAGGAAAGAAAAAAGTTTACCTCCCTTCCTTTAAGCAGCTTTACTGGAATTCTTACAAAGTACTTTCACTGCATCTCGTCAGCCAGATAAAGATCCAAAGAAGGCTAGAAAATGTAGTTATTTATCTGGATAGCACTGGTCCAGCTAAGACTCAGGTTTCTGTTACTACGGGAGAAGAAAAGATTAGATATTGGGAGACAACTGGAAGTTTCTCCTGAACAAGGCTTAAGTGTTATACAAAACAACATAATGTTATTGCCTTGATTTCTGTTCCTCAATATTTTAAAGTGAATCTACTTAGAGACCAGGTTTCAAAGTAAATAGAAAAGTTTTGAGTGGAATATTACTTTGAAAAATGATACTAGAATTGTGAAAATATATTTATTTTATGTTATATTTAAAATGATTTAGGTCATAATATCAATTATTCATACACTTTTAAAAGAATGAGTTAAGTGATGATTATTTAACTTAATATCATTTTAATGAGAAAGTAATGTGATTTAATAATAGGGCATTCTTTGTTTCTATTTGTCTTTTGCTAACTAATCATGGAGATAATCTTTATCTGAAAGTATGCATCACTTTTACCAAGAGCTTTCTTAGGTCTTTGATATCCCCAAATCATTCTCTTAAAGGGCTGATCCTAGCATCAAAATGCCAGATATTTTACTTCAAAATTTTCATTTGTCTACTTTTGCCAGATTCTTATTTGTCAGAAACCTTGTGTATGATATGATGAATTTTCCAATAGTACTTTTAATTAACTCCATGAAATCTTATACCATTTGTAAGATTGCAATCTCAATTTGCAATTGAGTTTTACTGCTGATGTTCACAATTTACTAACTGATAGAGACTTATCTATACATCTGTTATTATAAGAATAGATGTGTAGAAATAGATTGTACTTTTTAACAGGGAGGGATGTTTAAATGGGTTTTAATATTATAAATAGCTCATTCATAAATATTTTTGCCTTGGGAAGATTTCTGTTTCCATAAAGAATCTTATAAGAACATGGTCTTAGATAGCAAAGTTTTGGATAATGAGGACTTTGTAACTTTTTTCCCTATGTGTTGTATTTCAGTTAGGAAGTTAAAAAATGAATAGATATGAGATACATATATTGAGCACCTACTATGTATCATGTGCTAAGTTAGAAACATTTTGCATGTTACTTCATGTAATTCTCACAGCAAACTTATATATTAATAAGATCCTAATTTCCATTTGTAAATCAGAAGATCTGGACAATCCAAGTAATTTATAAGTAAAGACAGCATTATAGAGCTCTAAGTCCGTGATGAACTGACTACAAGGCCTACATACTTTACCCTGGAAATATGTTATGCTTCAGGGTTTTGATCAATGCATTTTTGTGGATTGTCATTAATGGAAAGGACAGACAGGAAAGAACATTTCCTTCTTTTCAGCTTAACACAAATTTGAATTTGGCTCGAAATTTTCTGGAAGGCAGAAGGCCTTTATATCTTTTTGTGTTTTTCAGCACCTATGCATATAAATTAGGATGCTTTTAGCTTCAAGTAAGTGAAACTCTAGACTCAGTTGACTTTTAGACCAATGATTATCAAAATGTGACCCCTGAATCAGCAACAGTAGCATCACCTGGGATCTTGTTAGAAATGAAAATTCTCTACTTCCACCCTGGATATACAGCCCTTTAAGAGTAATGCTGGGGTGGAGTCCAGCAATCTGTTTAACTGACTCTCCAGGAAATTCCGATGAATGCTGATCTCTGAAAACCACTATTTTAGACAACAAAGGAATTAATTTTCTAACTAAGCAGCAAGTACAAAGACAGGACATCTATGGGTTTAGCAGTATGAGGGCCAAGTTCTGCTTGACCCCAATACCCAAAGGCAGAAAATGAGCCATCTCTTTGTCTTTTTTGAAGATTGGAAACGACTTTTTCAGAAGTCCTCCCAACAGGTTTGCCCTCTTATTTCATAGGTCAGAATCCTGTTACCTGACCATGTCTTCAGTCTACTAGCAAGTTGAATGGGACCACTATGACTGACTAAAACTAATAAAGACCCACCTTCTGCCACATGACCATACCAAGAACAAAACCCACCTGAATAAAAACGAGGTTCCCCTTGGAAGAATAAAGCAGAGAAAGAAGATAGTACAGGGGAATTGATATTGCACAGGCTATCAAGAGTGTCAGAGACAAACATGATCAAGGGTCAGCTAAACTGCAGCAAATTCTTTGTTCCAAAGAGACGCCAACTTGAAATTTGTACATTTGTCTCCACAATCTGATCATTCTAATGTGTTAGACTTTTAAAATTTCAGGTCCAAGGCAGCAACCTAGAGATCACAACATTTTTAAGTTTTGGTGATTATGTTCTGACATTTAAAATCAGCTAGACATAGTAATGTATTAAATTAAAGAGTCCTTTAGCAGCATCATTTAGAAGATCTGTTTCATCTATTTTAGCTAAATGTTCTATATTTTTATACCAGAGCTCTGAGATAATTATAATTAAAAGGACACAAAACTATGACTAAAAATATGTATTTTCCTTCTACAGTCTTTGTGCTTCTTCAAATGACAGGTGTTTCTTAAGAAAGGAAATTCTATTCATTGCTATCTTTTCTATAGCAAAAAAATGAATTTTAAATCATGGTTTTTAAAGAGAGAAAAATCTGAAATGATGAACAGATTGCTTTGATCACTGCTTTGCTGAACAACTCAGGCAGTTGTTTGGAGACAGGTAGGAATACAGCAAACATTTAATTTTTGCTTGATGTACACATGAAGGTATTAGTTGGGAAGATTAGTAATTATCAAGTCCTCTATTCAATCACACATAAATGCCACATAGCTCTGCAATTGTTTAGCCATAATATGAATTGATCTCAGCAGATGTAGTAAACTGTAGTTCATATCCATAACAGTCTGAAAAATATTCACGCAGCCTGCATTTCACTGCTGTTCTGTACTACAGGACTCCTCAGTCCTCTCATTTCTTGAGTTTTTCAATTACGTGCTTGCATCATTTATATTCTACATCTGATCAAATACGAGAAATGTGGATTAGTGACATTCCTACATAAATTTAAACATTATGTAACCAGTGTACCAGCAGTTTGAGAATAAGCTTCAATGAGACATATTGGAAAGAGCCCTGGGCTGGAATATAGATACTCTTTCAGGTTTCTAATCCCAATTCCACCACCAACCTGCCTGGTAATTTGGGGTAATTCACTTTACAATTTTGGGCTAAAATTTACAATTTTCAGTGGGTGAAATTAGAATACTGGCACTCCTCTCTGAAGTCTCTGCCAGTTCTACTGTCCTGATCAGAGAAGGATCAGAGTTAAGGCACCTCAGCATACTGTGAAAAACCCTTAGGTTCACATCTCAGCTCAGCTACTTATTAACTTTGTGACCTTGGGCAGATTATTTAAAATCTATGAGAGTGTTTTCTCATGGGTAGAATAGAGATAATATCAGCCTCCCTCTCAAGTTGTTATGAGACTTTGAGAAAAATATATTGCAAGTAGCTAGCATTAATTCTGTCATTTTTACTATAATAATTTAAAAGAAGAGGAAGAATTCCATTTTATTTTTTCCCCCTATTCTTTACTAGTAAAAAATCTTGGAGCCAAGGAAAAATAAAAAAGGTAAAATGTAGTGTCAATGTCTCCTGTCTCCACTTTTCTGTCACTTACTTATTCATTCACCCATTATTGTCAAGATGACAGCTGACAACTGAAATTTTTTATACTCTGCACTTGTCCAGTGGGTCTCAAACTTAAATGTACTTCAGAATCACCTGCAGCACTTGTTAACACACAGATTGCTGGGCCCCAGAGCCTCGGATGCAGTGAGTCTGAGAACCTGGAGTTCTTACACAATCACAGGTGCTGCGGATGCTTGTCTAAGGACCACACTGTGAGAACCACCGAATGTTCTACACCAGGTTGATCAGCAGAATTTCTATGAAAAGTTTACAGAACAGTGAAAGTTTCTAGAGCTACCCTTGGAAGTTCTGATTTGGGAAGGCTAGCTGGGTGTAAGGAATTTCTGTTTTTAAAGCTCCCTAGGTGATTCGCATGCTTAGCAGGTTTGGGAACAGCTACTGTAGCCATTTCTAGTTCCAGTGGGGCATGCATTCTCAAAGTCTCCTGGTGGTTTTGTTGATACAGCAATTTCCTCTTGTGATTCTTAATCCTCCTGGGCCTCTCCAATTTCACTGTCAAATATCGTCATTCAGAGTTGCCTCAATTTTTCTTAATTTCCAGATTAAAGTGATTTCTCTTGTTTTGATCCCTGCTGTTAGCAGAAGCTAGAAGTCCTAATGCCTTATAATGTTGTGGTTCTGCCTCTCAAGACATTTATCTTTTCTATGTGTTTTATTTGTGTTATCCATTTTTCATCATGTCATCTCCTCTCCTCAACATGACTAATAAGGTCCTTCAGGACAAAGACTGCATTCTGTACTGTATTCAGTGACAGCATTAATTAATGCCCTGGCATTCTTTGAATAGAAAACAAAGATGTTGAACAAATACATTTTTGAGAGTGTAACTTCTTTTTAAAAAATTTTAGATTCAAGGCATGCATGTGCAGGTTTGTTACATGGGCACATTTTGTGATAGTGAGGTTTGGGTTTTTATTGAGCCCATCACCCAGTGGTGAGCATGATACTCAACGAGTGGTTTTTTCCAATTCTTTCTCCTTTTCCTCCTTCTCCCTGCTTTAAGAGTCCCCAGTGTCTGTTGTTCCCATCCTTATGCCCATATGTACTCAGTGTGTACCTTCCACTTATAAGTGAGAACATGTAATATCTGGTTTTCTGTTTCATTGTTAATTCATTTAGGATCATGACCTCTAGCTGCATCCACACTGCTGCAAAGGACATCATTTCATTTTTTATGGATGCATAGTATTCCATAATGTGTAGGCACCATATATATATTTTTTTTTATTAAATCCACTGTTGATGGGCACCTGGTTTGGCTCCATGTTTCTACTATTGTGAATGATGCTGCAATAAACATGAGTGCAGGTGTCTTTTGGTAGAACAATTTATGTTTTGGGGTGTGTATATGCTGTCATGGTATTTCTGTATCAAATGGTAAATCTGTTTTTAATACTTTGAGAAATTGCCAAACTGTTTTCCACAGGGGCCAAACTAGTTTACATTCCCACCAACAGTATATGAGCATTCAATTAAATTTGATCACATAAGATAGCCAGTCACCACTATGGACATAGAGAGCACATAAGAAAGCCTGTCACCACCATTGTCATAAACCTATGCTTTTTCTCAAATATTTCAGTAGTAACAGTTAACATTTATTAAGCTATCTTGATAGACTTTCTAAGTGTGAGACACTATTCCAAGCACTTATCCTTGTATTAACTAGTGTGATTCACTTTAGTCAAGGCATCTTATAATCAAGTCATCATCTTCTTAAGTCACTCCTGTAAAAGTCAGAGCAGCTACAACCATCTCTATAGCAGTTAGGTGAAAATGAAGAGATCAGATGAGAAGTGAGGAAACACCAGAAATCATAGCTGAACAGAGAAGCTATGTCCCTACTCTGTAAATCAGTAAATCCTAAACTCTGCAGTGCTGACTTTACTGCCCTTTATATGGTCCCTTAACACAGTCTGAAAAAACTATCACACTGATGGAAACATGCCACCTTCTTCTTTTTAAAAAAGTAGACTTGAACTTTTAGAGCAATTTTAGGTTCACAGCAAAATTGAAAGAAAGGAACAGAGATTTCCCATATACTGCCTGCCCTTACAAACCCACAGCCCCCCAACTATCCATGTTCCCACACCAGTGTGGTGGTACATTTGTTACATCTGACATTGACGAACCCACACAGACACATCATTATTTCCCAGAGTCCATGGCATACCTAAGGGTTCGCTCTTAGTGTTGTAAGTTCTATGGGTTTGGACTAATGTATAATGATACATATCCAACATTGCAGTATCACACAGAATAGTTTCACTGCCCTAAACATCCTCTCTGCTCAGTTTGTTAATCCCTTTCTCCCTCAAACTTTGTTTGCATAAAATATGAGCATGAAGCCGGGTTCGGTGGTTCAGCCTGTAATCCTGCGCCTTTGGGAGGCTGAGATGAGTGGATTGCCTGAGCCCGCGGGCTTGAGACCCGCCTGGGCAGCGAGACCTCATCTCT